>NW_019213542.1:96868-101301 GCF_002532875.2 Varroa jacobsoni | reverse complement strand
TAAACAGAAAAAACATCGTTTTGCAGCATAACAATGCAGGGCTAATTTCGTTCGCATAGAAAATACAGAACTTTTATAGTGATGGGACCATGGTGTTACAGAAGAATGGCAGGGGATCAGCTACCGAAATGCCGCATATTTAGCTTAGTAATATTATTTGAAAACAAAAAAAAACGCTTTAAGTTTGGTCAGTACTTTTTTGACAGGTTGATAAAAGCTGATTGTTTTGATTTCAATTAAAGTAGACTTAGGCTTTCCTCCACAGAGACACTTCATTTAAGATATAGACGCTGTTGGTGGTTCAATCTTTTCGCTATACCTCTAGGTAGCAATGTTTTTGCATAGAGAAAGCATATCCCATGGTAAAAATACTTGCTAACTTCCATACATCCATAACGTTCCATAAAATCAAGCCCTGTGCCTACAGATTACGACGGGCCCAATCAAGCTATCATTGACGAGTTCAACTTGACAGGATTTTCTTTGTAAAGCCTTGCAATCGTCAGGCGAAAATTGGCGGATTTAATAGCATTATGTTTTTGCTGTGATTCCAATTTATGCAAATCGGCAGACGTAGAGGTTCCTAGGGAATTGTCGAGAACTTGGTTACTCCTGGCAGTCAGTCCATGGTTGGGAAAATTTAGAACAAACTTTTTTAAGTAACTCCAGAATTTTATACTTAAACCCGCATAGCTACACGAAATAACTTATTTAGCACTAACATCATCCCAATGTATCTCTTTTAGTATGAGTATATAGTTGGGTATTATGTGCCTAAGGGACAGTATGAAAAACCAACTTGAAATCGATGCCGTATGTTATTGATTCTGTCAATTTGATTTTAGCTAGATTCTAGCATTCCAGCACTAGTAGTTCCGCTGATGGCTTGTGGTTTTTATTAAAACATGGACTGGTCTGCTAATTAATTGATATATGGGGAATTCATCACAAGAACTAAATCAAACCCCGAACCTGTCAAATCTTGACGATAACGTTACTTTTATATTGCCCTTTGATAACCATACAAAAAAGTGTTTGTTTTTTAGTTTATCTTCAAAATACATGAACAAATTGAAAATTCACGTATATATGTTTTTCACGAAACGTGTTTTTCGTCACCTTTTTTTTTTCTAACCTAGATATAAAAACCGTCTTATACACTTTATTTTGCTTTTTATACTACGTCACAACGAGCTTTGCAACCTTTGTCTACCGTGCCATTCGGAAACGCGGTATGAGTACGCGCACATGTACATACATAGAACGGGGCTCTGTATAATATCAAGTTATCAGGAGTCGGGAAGCAACGAGAGGGATGCAGGCTAAGAAAGGCAAAGCTGTTTGAGGGCGCGGTTAATGGTGGCATATCACTGGAGGCAGCACAAGAGTCGTGTATGGTTTGAGCCATAGCGGGTCTGTGTGGTATGCCAAGCCTGTGTCGAAGCGAGTTTCGGAACAACTAAGTAAGTAGAAAACCCCTGCCTGAGTTGACCGGGCCAAACATAGAAGGGTAACGAGGGCTCAAGTTAATCGTATTTATGGAAATTACTTCTTGCCGCTACAGTATACACTCCTCACTGCACAGCCATGGTATCTATCCCACTATTGGGTTTTGCTTGCACTTGGTTGGCTGCCCCCTGATGCAGACGACGGTTGCCCTCGACAGTCGGCTCACCTAGATGACGTCCAGATCGTTGCTACCGAGCCCGCCTTTACTGGCGCTTCGACTCGGTAGAACTGGCGCGTAAGACGAGTTGAAACAATATCCTTCCACTTAGGCGTGAGGGTGCTGTTAGCTCAATGGGTACAACGCAGTCGGGGAAACGAACGAGCCATTGCCTAGCAGGTATCGGCTGTCTTTTGCTCTTTCCATTCACCATGGACTCCTTAGTGGTGCCTCAACCTACTCAGTGGTTTTCCCTCGGAAGCAATACTTACCCCCGAATTTGTTTCGAGATTTTTCTAATCTCTCTTTTTACTTCTACTTCCTACCATAGTAGTGCGCCTCTTGGAAAGATATTTCCGTACCTTCGCATATTGGCCTCTTGTGGCTAGCTGCAACCGAAGGAGTACCGCACTTCGTCGCAGCGGTGCAAGCCTAGGCTTTGGCCGGTCACACGACCTAGCTATTAACTAATTTTCATTCCTTCGTAGGGTCGTACGTATACATCTGCTATGAAGCATATATCTAGCCTGGGTGTGAAATACGCATATCTGTTTTTAAAGTTACGATTTATGAAAATTGGGCGCTGTGTGCTAGACCCGTGATATTTCGTCGGTGCGGCATGTGTAACAGTGTATGTGTATCGCGGAATTTCAACGCATAAGCGAGCTCTGGCTCACATGAATGGAGTCGAGGACTTTTCCACTGGTTCGTATGGATTTCCTGCTCTCTGGATAGATTGGCTCAGCTACCTGGGTCCTCTCTCTCAGGGCGGTACGGCTATTTGTCGGCGCTACTGCCGCCGCTATGTTACGCTTAGCTCGGTGGTTACAGCTAAACGCGCAGAAAGGATTGTCCGTCAATTAGTGGTCGCGTCAATGCTCACGGTATGGCTGTAACAGGTCTTGCTAGTGGCGATGGCGGTTTGGTTGGCGCCTGTGCTATGGTGGTAATGCCGGTACTTTTTGTTCATTAGTCGAGCTCATGGCAGTGGGGAACGGGGAGAAATACGCCAACTCTCAGCCTTTGCTGACCAATGGGGAACTTTTGCATTATTGTGCAAGGTAGACTGCACCGCACCACGAGCATATCTAGGTGCTTGCTGTTTTGACAACAGCTAAGCTCAGTTCACGCTTTCGTGCCTTTTCTGTTTCTGTCTCTTGTTCTCGTTGCCCCCTCGGCTCTGTTTACAACTCCATTTCACTCAGCGTCTATTACGAGTCTGATTTAAAAAGGCCGCAGCACCGAAAATTCAGCCAGCCGCTGGAGTAGATAATGGTACAGCTTGTAGAATAAGAAACAGACACGAATGGAAAAAGATGGGTGAAAAATCAGGGAACCTAACACGTAGTTGGGGCGTGAATTGATTGATATACTTTCGTTGCAGAGAACGAGATGTTGATCTAATAAATAATCTCTCCTTACGAGTGTATTTAGGATAGGCTTAATGTATGCCTGGACATTTAAGAATTTTTATGACTTTTAGTTAAGCGGGTCTATACGCAATGCGACTGATCTAATTTGTTACCAAGCCACCGTATCGTTAAATTAAAACGAGTGCCTTCCTAAAGTATAAATCTTCTATAGGCAGTAATAATATACTATCTCGATGGTTTTATAGATCTGTCGCAAATCTTGAAACAGATGAACTTAGTTGCTTCTCGAACTTATCCGCCTGTGGTAGTACTGAACAAATCTGACATATATATTCAGATAGAGCTAACATAAACTGAACAGTTATGTAGTAACTAGTTCTTAATACCTCACAATGGCACACATCCAGTGGCCATTTTCCTTGCCGGAATCACCCTTGTATGGGACGGTTTCACACTGCGTGAACTTTAAGTTTTCACCACTTCTAAGTAAAGCACACTAGCCATCCTATTTGCTGGAAAAGTATTTTTCTATTGTTTATGCAACTGTGCACGCACCTCACTTCACGGTGGTAAATTGCCCCACAATTGCCATTTTCGCAAAAGCATGATCAGCCTGATCGAAAATAGGGTGACGTTCCCTTATCACTTTTTCGACCTTAGCGGATGTCTTCGATAAGTTTTCGAAGTCTCGACCGCACGGCCTCTAAGGACAAGACCAGTTTTAGTTGACCGCTCATCGAAGTAATGTTTGTCTTCCATATCAATTTTTTAGGGTTCATGACTATCTCCCGATAGTTGGTTATGGCCGAGGAAAGTTTCTTTTATACTACAGGTTTTTCAGCGAAAACAATTGTTGCTATAGCTCCTAAAGGATATTTTACCCAGACCCGCTCGGTTGCTATTATAGTTCATTACATCACACACACATATGTGCTAATCTGCGTGAAATTGCTTGTTCTTACTTCGGTACTTTAAATATATTATAATAACTACCCTTTGTTTTCAAAGACCAGCTCAAAATGCTAAAATCTAGAACGTATGCTGAGCGAGTATATGACTTTTTGTGTGAAGGTATTGTCTGCAGTTGAAATATTCTAGCATAAATTTTATAAACTTTACTACCAGCAGGACTGGAAGGCCGAGCAATCAACTGACGAGCGTGAGAACCGGGGTTGAAACCTAGTCGAGGTGTGATGATATTTTCAAATTATTTCCTATCCTATTTCGAGCGTGATTAAATAATAAGAATCGTATATGTGTGACTTTTTTTCTTTGTTTATTTACGTTCAAAATTAAGTCTCATTTTACTGTAAGTGGTGGAATAACTCTAGTATTGGGCGGCCCCTATAAACAATTGGTTTCACATTAACTTTTTTCATGATCAAACTGATTTG
>NW_019213542.1:0-96768 GCF_002532875.2 Varroa jacobsoni | reverse complement strand
ATATATATATTTTATTAGGCAACAGCTTTTCCCTAATGACAACGCTTTTGTCTTAGTAAGAGATAGCACAATATTTCTAGTATGTTCCAACAACAAGAGAACCATGGAACTCTCTAAGCCGGTACGCATTAGCTTTAGACCTAACGCACTTTACCTGTATTTCTTGACTGTAACCTTCCCTGCCTAATAAATATCCATCTGGAGCAAAAGGATTGCTACTAATTATTATGACGAGAGATTCGTTTCAATATAAACATAACAAGGGCATTTTTTGCGAATACTTTACTTCGTAGCTACATTATGGCACGATCGTACAATATCGAGAGCACATGCCGTATTGAAGACGTAACCTCTCTTTCAATGTACCTCATGATTGCTTTATCATTATTGCACTAACCTCAGTAAGAGAGTGGATACTGCACAGGCACTACAAGAAGGGAACATAAAGACAGCGTCAGGAAGAATCTGACACGTACAATGAATGCCCTTAATAGTCCTATTTTACTGAATGAATCAATAAGGCACTCTACTTGATGCTGTCGAGTTTGCCTGTCTTGAATGCATCCTTGCCGGAAAAATACACGAATAATAAATAAAGGAACTTCTTATTGATGTTAAATAAAGTGGCAGTTTATATGAATGCAATGTGTTTGAGACTTAAGCAAGGTGGTACGTAACACGAGTATGATAGGAAAAGGATCGTTTAAGAAAAATAAACGTCTTTGTCAGGCACGCTGCGACGCCAAATGGCAAAAAATCCAGATTAGGTTCCAAGAAGCTCGTGGCAAACAGTATTCAATAAGGATTACTGAGACAGTTACGGCAGAGAAATCATGGAGCTGTTTGCCCGAGCCATAAAGGCTTCACTTTTCATTATAAAAAAGGCGCAGTCAACCGTTACAGCGTTCATTAGTCGAAAAAACTGAATTCAAATTTTTAGTTTTTTGGGTACTCGACGTGGCTCATCGTCAATTTGAACGTGTGTCCTTTTTTAATCTGACACGTATTATATAATCTTCAAGTAAGCTTATTATGAGTTTGATCTAGTTGGACCCTACGAGAGGACAATATGCGTGTTCCGGGTTCGCCCATATGACATCCCAAAAATATACATTTTCTAAATCTTTGGAATACTTCTGAAGCATTAAGGGTTTACTTAAGGCCGACTAGCTACAAGCTGTGGTACGATTATAGTGGCACTTATTTTTTAATGCAGGCCACAGGCCTTAAGATATACTTGTAGCGGTTATGCCTCGTAGAATTGCTGACTAATATCATTTTGGTTGTGTAGGTGCCCTTTGCTACATTCTGGAACCAGTAAGAAGAATTAATTCAGCCCTTTCATTCAGTGTGAAATCTCATATTCTTCGCGTGGCCAGCTTTGGGTCAATCACACGGATTATTTATTAACATATACGACATTTAGAGGCTTCAATGTCCGCCAATAGCTGATTGGGCAGCCCCAAAATACAATCTGCAGTGTCGAACTTACCACAATGAGACCTCTCCCGACGGCTTAAAGTTACTAGGTGGTATTCTCATAGGAGCTACAATAGTTTGAATTGAAACAAGGTTAAATAGATTGTATTTTGATTTTAAATTTTCTCAGCGTACTTTACTATCCCGTGCGTATGATCAATCTACTTGGCGAAAGCCGAGTTGGTTCTAAAGAGCAGTGCTTGGATTTTGTCTTAAGCCACATGATCAGTTTCTCAGCGTTTTTTCTTTCGAAATAACAAGTCTTCGGCAGTATCTTAGGAATTATCGTAGAAAATAACTGGTAAATTGTACTGGCTATAATAATAGCTATGGGACATGGATGAAGATCACGCGTCCGCTTTTGTAGTTACGTGTTTTCATGACAGAATGATTATTATGAAATACTATGTGTGTTTCACTAATAAATCGATTTATACCTTTCAATTAAACAGGTCTAACATAAAAACAATCCAATGGGTACAGTTATTGTTAAATACTTCCGTTAGGGGCAGTACTTTTTAACACTCAACAAACATATTGCGAGTTTACATTACAGAATGGCCTATGGATGCCACTTAGAGGATTTTTCGTAGAAAAAAAAAATTCTATTAATTCCTATAGACCGTTTTATCAGTCGTCCAAATACAACTATAGTTGTGCAAGAACAATTTACTATTGTAGACAATAATAACCTTCCTTACCCACAAAACTGTGCAAGGATACGTCATCGGCAGTATTTAGTGGTTAGTTTCCTGGGAACCGGGACCCTGGCCACCTAGGCCACCCAATTTTTACGTTTACAAACCGATTTACACGTCTTTCACGATTGTCGCGCTATAAATTGTAGCCGTAGACAGCACTCGCATTATCATAATTAGCATAAACAAGTTTGGTTCGCTATCAAGGTGGCAGAGGTTAAAAAAACGAGGCCGGTCGTTAAAAAAAGTGTTTATATGATTTTGTCAGTCTTGCAACTATCCCAGTGTCGTTATTTAAAAAATATAAAAAAAACTATAATAATAGTTTTGGTTCGCGTGTGTTCTAGATAACTGACGACCCCATCTTCTTAGGAGGAAATCGCAAAGCTACTACAATGTGATTCCATCGGATTATAAACAAACTTTGAAAAACAAACCATTTTAGCGCAAAACTTTCCCCTCATCCGAGATAATTACAAATACTTTCTCTATAATAAAGGTATTTCAAGTGTAATTTTTCATAGAGTTTCATCATTTGTGCATATGCGTGTCCAAGTACGAATTGTATTCTCGTGTGTTTTTTAGTTGCATCTAATTAATAGGCCGGCAGACAGGCAGACATAAACGAGCTGCCACTATATCTTGCAGCTTGTTTCACCGAGTTGTGCATGTAAAACGGAAATGATATTGATATCGGGACAATGTGGCGTCAACCAGAAGATGATCTGCTCTCTGGCGCCTCATTTTTGCAGAAACGATTCCCTAGAATAGCATCTGTACGAAAATTGGAACGGCTTCATTCATGGTCGCTATCAATCCTTGGATAGTAAGATAACTGCTTAATTTATGTTGCAACCGTGAGCATCAACTGCATATTTTACTGGTGCAGTTGCTCTCCTTAACAAAAAAAAAAAAACACATTTTGGCAAATTAAATATATATCCTTTTGTTGTGAGTATTTGGACGCCGATTACATTGACCGTAAAGCGAAATTTAACTACACTGGGTAGTTTCACTATAGATTACAGGATATGTTCTTTAAGAACGTAGCTTAGGTAGCCTCTGTAGGCCTAGCAATAAATGATTACGCAAAACAGAAAAGCCCGGAGAGCTAAACAATAGTAAGATATATATATATCGGAATTTTTAGCAGTTTTAAAATAGCTAAGACGGATGTTTCGTCACAGGTCTTCTCGCCAGCACGTCATAGGAACGTGTAAATAACACGCTAAGACATACTCCCAGGAGTAACTATTATTTCGTTTTCAAGGTTCCTACAACAAAAGTTACGTCCTTGTTTTGCCCGATGGCTCAAAATGTTAGCATTTCAGCTATTTTCACATACTTTCTTGCAGTTATCTCCTTTAGCTTGCAGGAAAATATATATTGAATTAATTCTATGTACCCTCTTCCAAATTCGTCAAGTTTTTATGTACTGCCTACTTACAAATTACAAAATGTTACAAGTTTGATATAAGTAGACGCTTTGTAGATGTCAAACTACACTTCTTCCACTGGGTCTACTAGGCAGACCCAAAATGCATCGCACAAGTGGACGCTTTAAGGAGGGGAGCGAGCTCTCATTCAGTGAAAATATGGGAACGAAAGCCGGATGGAAGACGGATATAAAGCAGTAGACTTCTTCCTGTTACACATTGATAGGACCAACTAAAGTTGGGAAAAAGCCCAAGGACGAAGTCTGATTCACTGGAATTGAGGAAGGTAGGTAGGTATGTAGGTGTAAACTTTATATGAATATGAAATATATAGAAATGTTGTAGTACTGTCTATCATATCAGGCTAATCACATAATGTAATGATGAGTCTCTCTCAGCTCTATTGATTAATGTTCTGAGTATCTTGATGGATTTTGTGCGATAACGTGGCTAGACTGGAAACAAGTTATTTATCTATATTCGAAGGCCTCAACAATGGTTTGGGTTCAGTAACATAAACCGACATAGCTGGTGATCGTCAGAAAGAATTCCTAAACCCAGTTCTTTGATTACCTTAAAGGAGCTGCGTGGAAAGCTACGGAAATGCATCGAATCCTTCGTAGTAGCTATAATAAGTAGGTGCAATGGCCTGACCTGAGATTAAATGAGCTATGTAGTTATTGGTGCAAGCTCTACTATTACACTACATTACTTTTTTTTTTCCGAGGAATCTTTTAAGGTTATTTTTTACAAATAACTTTGATAAATTCAGTAGAAATTCTTAGAGCTATGAACAGTTTACATATTGTAAGTTCTTTGCCTCATAAAATAGTTCTGATGTGAATTGAGCAAAGTCTCAATAATATCCAGTATCAATTATGCTGCAGATCCTGTTAGCGATGACATTCTGCGGTCTAATTCGATGTAATAACGGTAAGATAGATGTACGTTTTTGACTCCAGCCTGCGAATTACGTTGAAAGAAGCATCGTTACAACGACTCTGTTGTACACATACATCCTATAGTGTCAATTGAAATCGAAGTTGAAGAAATTTTATATATATACATGTAGTAACAAACGCTACTGCTACCAACACAACCTACATCACATATACCATTGCTTTTTATATGTATGTTACATTGGTCGCTATGGGGGTAGCTATGCCTCTGCAGATATTCCATTCTGATACGAAATCGGTTTCTTACTGACAGGAGATTCTGACAGAATCTTCTACCAAGATACCATATTTGGTGCAAATCATGGCGGAGTGCAAATGAGTTTCTGTCGAGCCCTGGATTCTGATCAAAGCTTGACTTCTATATAGAATTGTCTCGGTGCGCAACACGCATTAAACGTCTAATAATAACTTTTTTGCCGTTTTTATTAAAGTTAGAGAAAAAAAAATGGATATACTATCGTCAATATAGGTCGATTTTTCCCGTTACGTTTTTATCAAAAATGCCTAATGATACCTCAATAAAATTTCAAACATCTCCGGTGGTAAAAATCAATTCAGTAGAATGATGCCTGTGAAAAAAGTTCGAACATAAAAAACTCGCTTCGATATGTATAAATAAGCCCTGTGCGAAGTGCCACAGCCAGATTGGATCGACTCGAGATGGCGCAGAAGATTGCGCAGGGGATATTGTTATTTTTGGGCCGACTTGCAGAATGTTTACCCTCATTTGTGCTTTCCTTCACTCACCCTGTTATGTCTTCGAATTTTTACGATGAGACTCTAATTGTGTCATGCTAAACTCGCTTTTCCTCACATTGATCAGCTGTTGTTGTTGATCGTGATTTCTTTTCGTGTTATCACTTGAACCACCTAATCGTTGTGGGCGAACATTATCATCAAAAGCAACACGGTAATTGCGTCATTTGGAGGACGTTGGAAAAGTGCAGAATTGATGGATGAGGCAAAGTCCCTTTGCGGATGAATGCAGTGAACGGGGCATCAGCTGTTGCCTGATATAGACACGGTGACTGATCATAAAAACTCTGTTTTTTACTAGGTTTATCTGGTGGAAAAAGCAGTTGGAGATAGCGATTATAATCTACGCTTCATCGATCAGCTTATCGGTGTAAGCTACTATGTATGTAAAAAAGCAAAGCTGTGTCAAGCAAAACGTTCGTATCAAATGATGTCCTAATTTATTCGTGATGGTGGTAAGAAACTTAAAATGAGCAGTGTTGCTTTAATCCAGACGTTCATCAAATAAGCGCAACATTGTCATATTCCTCCGTTGTAGTTACCTCTGTAGGTCCCCCCTTTAATTCGTGTCCTACCACGTCTTCAGAAGTCCACGCGAATTTGCGCTCGGAAACTCGACACAGACCCGCAATGACAGAAACTGATAAAGACATCTACGCCCCGTCGTACGTATTCTAGTCGCGACTTCGTAAATGCGGCTATAAGGGTGGAGAGTCATGGTCGTTATTTTCAGGGTGAATGGAGACGAACACATCTGTTTGGTGCCATACATCGATGGGCCGTCCAGCCGTCAGAGGCCCAACATTTGTCAAAGCGCGGAAGTATCTTGCTGAGATTTGAAAAGGTGTACCTCTCGTGGCCTAGATTAGATAACCACAACAATTCCGAACGCTGGGAACAAACGGGCGGGCTAACCTAATTTCTAAAAGATAAAAAACCTAGAGGTACTTCCCTGGAACTATAAGAATAAACATTCGTAAAGGAAAGCTCTGCCATACTAGATGCGAGCGTTCCAGATGATGTCGATTGAAGTCTTCTTGAAGGCTTTTATTCAAATCATAGTCTACAATGTGGTCTGCCGAATCTGAGCACAGGTGACTCGAGACGCTTCGGCCAGGTCAATCAGACGTGAGGCAAATACCGGGTCGACGGAATCCATAGTTCCAATCCAGAGTTTCAGAATTGCATCCAGCCAGGCCAGCGCTTTTAAATAAATGTTCTACACTTTCCTCATGTTGAATCACTAAAGTCTAATTGAAATGCTACAGTTTTGTTGGTTTACAATGTTGCAGTTTCAACTACACAGTTATAATGAGCTTACTAAGGTGACGGTTATTTTGAGAGTAATAGAAAAGTAATATGGTCAGGTTGTTTTTTCGTGGTTCTGGATGTATTGGAACCGCTTTGCGTACTTTCGGAACTGAGAGCTTCGGCTTAGTGTCATAGACGTTGGCGTGCCTGCTCGTATTTTTATTGCTTAAGGCTGAAAATTCACATTAGGAGTTTACTAGTTTTGTATTTCAGCTATTTCGTGTAGTCAGTGACCCTGTGTAATGTTCGCTCGTTTCGTTGTCTCACCAAGTACAAAACCCTAGATTAAGGTTATGCTCAACAGGATCTCTCAGTGCATTTGTTTTCGTCTCATGCAACCCAGTCGGGGGAAGACGTATGAACCCACCCATTGAATTTTTACTTTACTACATAAACATCTTTACTTCTCAGCTCGACGCACATATTTTATTGAAACACAGTATCCTGGCGACCTAGTCGGCTATCTTTGACCTAATTCGTGTCCAACTGTGCGATTGCATAGTTGAGTAAAACCTTTACCTCTTCTATCGACCATTCCTGTTACGCCATGCAAAACCTATAACTCTGTCAACACTTGCTACTATTTAGCTTCTCAGCGTGCTTCCATATTTCACCACTACCGTTCACTTTTGAATCCTCTAAAATTCGTGATAAAGAAACAAACAGATCATTGGCCAGTGAGGCCCAATTATCATTGTCGATGTTCCAGCCATTTGTCAAGTAAATTACCATTGGCGTAACAGAAGCGGCAGATGACCACGGACACTGGAAAGAGTCTGCGACGCAGCCGTCACAACAATCATGACCTAAACGAAACAGCGTGAACTAATGAATGTGTACGTGTTGCTGATAAATTTGGCGCAACGGTTCCTATGGCGCAGCTGAAGTAGAACCGGAATGGAAAGAAATTATCTTCGGAGGGGGCTGACTGGCGGACAATACACGGATGAAGTAGAAGAAAATGATTGAAATATGCAAAGCTGCCCTTCTGCCTAGCGGACCCCTGTGGCAGGCGCAGTGTTTTAGGAAGCGCCGATGGTGGTTTGCGTAGTGGCTAAAGGCAGCTCTATAATAAGGCTAAAAAAGCCTTATTATAGAGCTGCCTTTTGATACTCAGACGACTGGCGATTTTTCCCGTTGTCATTTAAATCCAACAAAAATGCATGTCCTGCTGTGTGCGTTCCATAATTTGCGTCTTCTTATTATTACTGCTTCGTTCGTTGGTCAGAGCACGTTCCGTATTCCATAGGACGGACTACGTTAAGGTGTTTGCAAGTATCAATAGACAGTATATGCTCATAAATTTGGACCTGGCCAAAGGATGGAGTACACGGAAACGAGTAAGCGAGAATGTCATTTGCTTGCTGATGATCGGAAGGTTAACTCGAAATAGAGTGCAAACGTTACGTGCCGTAAAATCCGAAAGACCGACAACGATATTCTATCGTAGTTCTACAAGTTTCTCGTATGTTACTCAGACTTTGCTACGTTTGCAAGAACGGCCACGAGGCCGGTTATGATTTAGGTTTTAGCGCCCCTGCCCCCACACCCTTACTTGGATACCAAAATTTGTCAATAGCTACAACGGGAGCATTTGAAATATTACATTTTGATGCAATATATATAATGTTCAAAGTTGGCATACAAAGTAAATCACTACAAGGGCTCAGGCCGTCGTGCAACAACGTGGTATCTTATCTAATCCTCAGCGAAGGCGCCATGGTTTTTTGAAATCGTTTAGTTGCGACATGTCTACTGTAAGCGCAGTTTCCTCACGTATCATGACGCCCTTTGACCGTCATTTGCTTAAAATGGGCCCATCTCGTCGTGGTTATTCAGCACCTACCAAAAGGAAATAAGTACGAAAATAGATAATGCATCAAAACTGTACATATTGGACTCATTTATTTGATATGTCCAATCCGTTCAAGACTGAACTCGAGATTCGAGCACCAGGTTCTGTTACGGTGTTGTATCAACTACGTTATCCACGTCAAACCATCCGTAATGTTTTAGTCGTGAGCCTTCTATTTCAGCGGGCCGTATTGCTCTCTGGAATACCGCGTCGGGCCAAGAGTCGACACTTTCAGGGCCACATATAATAAAATGTTACCATTCTAGCTAGAAGTATAGTCAGCCTTTTTCCACCGATGAGGAGCAAAATTCGTTGGTACAATGGACAAGTTCCTGCAGTAGATAGTCTAGATGGGCGACTTCTACGTAATTGATACAAATATGCCGGTGCTCGCCCACGCACCGTTAACGATATAGTTGTAGTGTCGCGGGGTTCCGCCCCCTTTTTTATCTATGTAGATCACAGTAAATGTTTAGGTGCTTCCTGCTAGTACACCAGTGGCGACAGGTCCATAGATCGAATTTGGCTGAATGAAAAATAGCGTCAGCTAATACCTAAAGTTTTCTGGTTTGTTTAGCTGTGCTAGCTTTCACCCCAGAAGTCTTGTCTACTCAGCTAATAGCAGTGTTTGGATAAATACAACTCTTCATATTTGCATACTGTATTTCAAAGGCAGCTCTAGAATAAAATGAAAAGGTAACTAGTCACCTGATGGTGTATCCATACTGTTTGCTAATGGACTATAATCGCCTCTCACACGTTTCGGTCAGTGGCTAGCACTTTCTAAGACAAACAGTATGGGCATGTTACTACTAGAAAGTAGTAAGCGAAACAGTCAAACCCTTCTTCTACAGTTGAAGTTTGTTACTACATCATTCTCACGTTAATTTGTCCGAGCTCAAACACGGCTCGGTAAATTTATGTAGGTAAAACTCTGCAGTTGTTTGAGTACCTAGCGTATAAACACAGGACAGTACTTATTGGTGGTCTTACATACAATTAGTGGGCAACATATATTAGGAGATCGTAAGGAAGTTTAGTAAATCTTTTAGACACACCTTCTCCTGTTTTCTCTTTTTGTTTGTGCAGCGATTGACTTCCATTGAAGGCACCTTGCCTATGACTGTTTTTGTATTGCAGTTTAACGTTTAAAGTTTTGGCGGTAACATGGCGGCATCTTAAAAAAGCACCGCAAACTTTCTCAAGTTAGACTACTGAGCAAGATAGCCCCGTAGGATATAAGCTTGAATGTATGAAAGTGACATATGAAACGTTCTACAGGACTCACGAATGGAAGCTGAGTCCAAATTCGTACCACCCGCTGAGATTTACCCCAACTCAAAAGGTAAACCAACTGCCGGTGAACGCTGTGTTTGTGCAATTTATGTAAGACGAAACAAAGTGGTTCTTCTGCATGTGTTTGCTCTCTGATCTGTACTATCAGTACACCGGTTTTGTTTTATCCAGCAGTGGGGTAGATAGATTTAGCTGGAATGAGAAGGCTAACAGCATCCAAACCAGAAAATGTAAGTTCTCGAAAGAAATTGATTCTTCAGCCCTGTAATGCTTTATTTATGCGATTGGCACTCGAATCCTTCGGCAAACAAAGCCAGATGAACGAACTTCACTTCTCTTGAATCTCCGGACGCAGTTTTAACAAATATTGTACTTTATTTATTTGTACAATTTTGTAACGCGTCGCTCTTCTTTCAAGGTCGTCTTGGGATTTTTGCATCCTGTATGACCCATAATGCAGCGGTCCTGTTAAGGTAGGATTCGTATCGATACCAAATACCGACATTAAGCCCATTCGAAAACTTTCATGACCTTCCGTAAGTAGGTCTTCTGCGCACCATAGCGACAATGCAACAACTTACGGGTCGATATTTCGAGAAGGGGCTAAATCCGGCTCACTTGACGGCTACAGGGTCACCGTACAGACGGGGTATTATTTCGACTGTTTCGGCAGAGTTGTTGTGAAGCTCTATGATAATACAGTGAATCAGATGTTTCGTTTCATAATATAATGGATAAACAGCAGACGCTGGCGTACGTATCGAGTGATAGCTTTTCAAAACAATGATTACAGGGGTTACGGTAATGAACGAAGCGAACTCATTAAGATCAAAGCTTGACGTGGGTAATTCACTTTTTTTTTCTTTTTTGAAAGAAAGGAAGCTTTTGTCTAGTTACACCGAAATGGAATAGGATCGTGTTGCGTATGATGCGGTGGTTACGGCGCACCTTGAAATGGCCTATGTAACTATAAGAGTTTTAGCTAGCTGTAAAAAAATTACACAAATGAAGTGGTCGTTGATACCTTACGACTCGGTTTTAGGCCACTGCTATGGCTTGAGAATGAGCGTTTCATAATAACGGGTCTGCGATTGTTTTTAAATACTGGGTATATAGAACGACTTGAGGCCTGTGGTAATATCCAATTTGGAAACTTTTTCACAGAGTTATTGGATAAGTTTCTTTTCTATTTATGAACAGAACTTGGCCAATTTGATCACGATCTGATTAATCAACAGAATCGTGTCGACGTTCCCCTTAAACCGTTGTTTCTGGAATATAGTCGAGAAATATTATAACAGTTTATGCACGTAACACAAAAATAAGCAGAGCATAAAATAATTTCCCGCGTAAAAAAACCATGGGTCAGTAACTACCATATCATTTAACACTATATTCTAGCTTCGAATCCAAAATGCTATAATATTAGAAGCTCCTTGCTAATAAATTGTTTTTTTACCACATATGGCTTTCATGTTTTGACTTCTAATTGTTTACTGGATGTAGATAATAATTTTATTGTTGCAAGCGATCATTTTTTGTGTGATGCAGGCCGGACCCTAAATGATATGTGTGCCCCTCATAACCGACTAAGGCCAGTACGGTAGGGAGTACAATATGATGTCTAACCGAAACCGACCGGCACTATAGATGAAGTTACGCTTGTCTTGTTGTGCATAATAGCGGTAGCTCTTACGTTGACTCACGCTTTAGCCTGCCCAAAATGCTCTACTAAGATAAATGAAATGAATGGAAACCGGGTTTCAGAAACGAGATACGAAGAGACCCAGAAACAGCCAACTACTGTAGAATGAAATAGGTAGAACACAATGGTGCAATGACGTTTTCCGTTTTCGTTTGTTTACTTACTCATCAGGGACGGCTAAGTGCAGTAATAACGCAGTAATAGTGCAGTAAGTAGTAACGGTAGAGGACACAAGACACGGAGACGAAAACGTCCCGCGGAACAATTAACAAGAACGTGGACACTGATAAATATAACGTCAGGAAGCGGGTACGACTGAGAAGTCTTTTTTAACAAAATAGGCAACATCAACCTATTTTAGAGATGATCAAGTGATTAATTTGTGTGACCCTCCAATTTGCATTAGTCAGTGTTATGGAAACACGATCAGATAACTTTATGATCGGTTTATTTTGGCAGAACATAGATACATGAATAGATAAATTCTGTATTTAAAGGTAATCGAGGCGAGCTCAACCAGCCTGTCTAAGCTTCCGCGACAACAAGTAATAGTTACATAGCCGACTTAATTTTCCTCTGCGTATCGGCTTAGTACAAAAACCAACGACTTGAAGGGAGTAGCTCGTTTCTGACCGTCGACATCATAACGCTTTATGGAAGCTATCAATGCTAATTTTCGTCGCACAAAACTGAATCAAGATATTCTTAAGTGCACTCTCCGAAATCACAACAAACAGACAGCTTCTAATACTGCCTTTTTTGTAGAATATTCCTACTTTTTGCCTGCTATGTTTGTTCTATGCCTATTCGTCCAGCAGCTGCCAGTGGACCTTAGGAGTTCATAGGCTTCAATCAGCCCACGACCCACTTTATAGCTTTGTCTGGTTGTGACAAATCCTCTACAGGCGTTTCCCAGTGCATATCCAATTAGCATGGTTTACTTCTGTCACACTACTTTATTGTGCGGCAGGAATAGCACTAAACACGACTCCGAGCCACATGGGCTTGACAGATCGGACCGTGAGTTACAAGAGAAAGGTGTCCCTCTCATCTCTGTAGAAGGTGTACATTTTCTTCACAAAAGCTTTTCTTTTGATGTAATGGGCAAAGGTCGATGTGTGGATCGTCGATGCAATTGTTTTTAACGGGTCGTTTCCCATTGCTCGTTAGGCTTATATTGTTGTTGTTGTTTTAAATGCCGTCTTACTTGACCGTTCGCGGGTTTTTTTAGCACACTTGCGTGCGTCTATTTTTGTCCGACAAAACTTGTTCGGAGTTGAAGTTCAACTTTTCAGCATAGCCCACAAGGTAATAATTATGACGTCTGGCGGGGCCTTTACACTGTCTCATTACATAACTTTTGACTATTTGTAACTAGTGCTAGTTCATTGTAAGCTGACATTTGAACGGGTTGTATGTTAAGGTTTAGTGCCCTTTACCACTGTAGACGACCCCAATTCATGAACGAAAACAAAGCAATTCTTTTCGAAGCCAGGCAGCGAAGATGCAAGGTATGTTAACGGAACGAGGAATAAGATTACCAGACGTGTAAAATTGAGATTATTAAGTAAACCCTTATGTTGCTTGCAGGACGCTTATAACTGCTGCGCATATCTGATGGAAAGGATGGTTCTACTTTACACGATTTCCTGTGTTTCTTCCCTGCCGTAGCCTATTTTTACATTTGAACCGAGAGTATTCCACGGTTCGAAGCAAGAAATAATATCATTTCTCTGTACCCATCAATCGTAATTACTCGTCACACATATTAACAAGATAAAAACAGACTGAAAAAACTTCCTCAACACTAATGACAAGTAGTGCTGTAGAAACAAATGGCGTAGCATGCGCGTGTTTACTGCAACCAAGATCAATTGTGTGTGTCGTATCAGTATTATGCTAATAGTAATCAAATCAACGTACCCCATTGCACCCGCTTTGATCTTAAGCTACTCAACGTCTGTACAAGACGGTGTGAAACCTGTAGTGTTGAAACGGGTCTGTTGCGTCTGTCTGCTAATATGTTTATGTTAAAGAAGAAGTTCTCTGCAAGCAAGCCATTATTTCTTTAATAATTCGTAGAGAATTCTTAATGTTCACCTCGTTCCTTCTAACCTAACCTAACCTTCCCTTCGTAGACGTTTAATCCTTAAAACATGTGTTCAAAGAACGACGGTCGCGAGAGGGGCAAGCAACATTGTGGAATCGTGTATTTCACCAGGGGACACCTTAGATCCCAACCCACTGAATAAAAATCGTCTGTTTCAACAAAAGATAAAACAGCAATCTATACATTGGAAGCGAATTGTTTTCGCTCTTTTTTCCTGCTTCATCTCGCGTTTGCTAAACAATAGGCTCGATGTCCTTGTTTCCGTCTCTACAAAACCTATCCGTATTTTTTCTTTTGTTGACGAACCTCTTCGCCGACCGATCGCTCATATTTTGTCACTGGCGAGAGAAGATAAGAGGAAAAAAGAAACACCAACAGATCCTAGGACGTATAATATTCCTTTTTGAAATGCTTTTAAACGGGATAACTTCCGTAGAAAGTTTTCCGGCAGGAAAAGATTTAGAGAGATAGTAAGGAAGAGTATCGAACATAAGTTGCACTACTCTAGCGAAGAAGGGTTTGCTTCTCTTCTTTTTACACGGCCTCCCTTGTACGTTCCCATGCTTCGTCCTCAGTGTCAGCAACGATTACATTACAGCCTTGTTAGCCTGTCTGCTGCTAGCGCCGTCGGTGTGCCCGCCGCCAACACCGTCTGCATTTTCCCCTGCTTTCATGGTGCTGCCACTGTTGCTGCTGCTACTGAGAGAAAAATCGGATTATCAGTGCTAATAAAATCAACCGAATGACTGTATGCTCCTTTGCACCGGGTTTCAGAGGGGGGTGGAGAGCCACGGAAGCGCGGGGGGGGGGTGCGAGAGTGACGCGGAACGACGATTACACCGGAGGAGCGGAAGAAAAGCTGAAGGTAAGATGGGAGCAAGTTAGTGGAGCATTTGCGAGGCCGCCAGTGGACTGACGCCCATCCCGGCACAAGGGGAATCAGTCGTCGCAAGGCCGAAACGTTGCGTTCTTAGGATCGGAAGTGGAACGAACGATCGCTTCCTTCGCTGGTTAGTTTCCCGAACTCGACAGCAGCGCTAGACGCAGCAGAATATACTGCGCCAGCGGCCGAAACGGGAGACTTTGAAGTACCACGGAACTACGGACTATTCCCTTATCCTCTACATACTTACCGAGTGTCCATAGCGACAGGCAATCGCACGAGTAATAGCAGACTCGGCGTTAGATGGCAAGAGGTGCAGGCGCCGAACATCTGCACATCGGGCGAAATTTAGGATAAACCCTACTTTCCCGTTTAAACGTGACTTCAAGACCCGTATTTGCTCATTTTAGCTGGCGTGCTATCTCATTTTAACTGAAGAAGCGTGCCTTCGTACCAGAAGAAAGCAGGCCAAGCTAGTCTGCTAGCTTAGTTGCTAACTGACTTTAATACCAACTAAAGCACAACTGCTCGACCATACTAAAATTCCTTCCTTCCGGAAAGGATACTGAGTCCAGCGAGTCAGGGGGCGCTCTATCCAGCAAAAAACGTTTTACTGTGACTTCTTTCCGACTACCACATACCTATACTAACACGTAACCAAGCTGAATCGTGTACATACTCTGAAATGAGTTAACTCAACGTGTCCGTCTGGGAAATGGGTATGCTGATGCGATTTCACACGGTTCCTCCACGACGCTTATTGACGCTAGCACGTAAATATAACCCGATGGGTTGAAAAAGACAAGAAATAAAATGGTGTAATATTTGCAGGACAGGCGTAGCCAGAATGAGTTATTAGCAAACGTTTCAATTGTTTCAGAATTAATGGCACCAATGAAGCCCAATTCCTTGCGAATTCGGCATAACGAGGTTGTTGACCTAGCAGCGAAGGATTCAAAGGACGGTACTCGCAGCGGGTCGTAAAAGACTACCTTTAATTGATGTTTTGATAGATTCGTAATAACTTGATAGATTCGTTTGAGCGTAATAACAAGTAATAACACCACAAGATCCAGAAGAACAGCGGCGAATCTGTCCCGGATAGAAGTAAGTGTCAGCCTGCAAAAAGAGAGTAAACTGACTGTTACTCGGGAAAATGTGAGCACAGTAAAACTCCATTTATTTAATAATTTATTTGTTAGTTTGTACAATCTAATAAAGGCCTATCAGGCTCATTAAAGCGGATCGAAGTAAACCATTCTTCACTTTCAGTATTTGTCGATGTAGTAGCCTGTATTGAACGGTGATCATATGGCTGTTTTGCACGCAACTGGTCACTTACGGTGTACGCAATATAATAAACACTTTATTCACGGTTAGTGCCCAGACCCAGTTTAATGACGTTATGAATGAACAATGTAACACTATATGACGCACTATAGTAAGTCAACTTAGGAAAACGCGTATTTTTCTTTATATTACGTTAGCCCTGATTGATTGTTACTGTGATCTCAATTAAACTCATCTCCAAAACCGGAAACATCGTTCTATCATGTATGGCATAAAATTTACTATTTTGTTATAGCTCATACGAATATAACCGTTGAACATCTCTCTGCTGCCTACATTTATGACAGCTGTACGAGCTGGTCTGTGTTACGTAGACCGAAACGCGAGGGTCGCTAAGGCTGTAGGCAATGATGCCTTTGTGCAACATCGAAGAAACAATGCAGGACCAGGCTGAAACGAATCCATCTTTTTATATCATCACCTGTCAGGCCGTCTTTCGTCTGTTCAGCTTGTTTGTGACTGTCCACGCTGTTGGCAAGACTCGTATAATCTACTATTGTGTGCACTTCTGTTTGCGTGCATCTTGTCAATGTTTCCAATAGAGCGCACAAAAGCAAGCACATTACTGTGCGAAAAATGCTCTCATTTAACATGGGGAAGCGACTGCAGAGTCAAAGCGACATTGTGTAATAGCACGATGACGGTTCAGCCGTGGCCAGAAGACAATACAATCCACGGTCATCTTTCGTAACGAGTTGACTTTGATCGAAAGCCAGCACTTATACTGCTACTTACAAGTTGTCTTACACGTACTAAGCATTTTCCGTTATGGCTTCATGTACAATACGAGGGTGCTTGCTTTCCTCCTTTTAAATTGTTTGTGAAGGCTATCTTTATAACGGTACGGTAATGTCATTGTTTGGTAACATACAAAGTGTGCACTGGATATCCATTATTATCGAAGGACGTTGCTATGGTGGACCATATGGATGTTCGCACATGGCAATCTTCAGACCATATCTAACTAGCGTGTATGAAGCGGATCAGTTTATTAGCTAATAAATAAGAGCTGAACTGAAGTGCCTATAACTTGCATGGTCGTTCTCACCATCTTCACCATCAATCTTTTTCATCAGATTAGTTTTATTTATTCCTACAATACGGATCATCTCTAAGCCAGACAATATGTTCCTTGCTATCTAAAATAATGTACCTTGAGTATCGGTTCTGGACGATTATGTCTGAAAAAGGTAGACGGAAAACGCCTGGCCTTGGTCACCTTTACACTCGTTAGGACTATCATTGGCCTACATTTTACATAAATATTTTGATCTCCATATAAAGGAAAAATTGAAAAATAGCAAACATTCGTTGTGACTTTCAATTGTTTACCATAGAAACAATAGCTGATTGCTAATACAATTATAATATAGAGAACAGAGGGATCCCGTGCCATACTGCATAGAGAGCTTATTATAAGTCTCGGCAATTTATCCAAAAAACAACTTAACGGACTTTACTATCCAATTTGACCTCTATCCTATAACCATATACATTTTCAATTTGATTCAAATTAACTTTCTTTGGACAAATCAATATTAACTAAAATTTGTCAGCGTACAATTGGCCTAAACCAGATACGTCTGGTCACAGTACAACAGGGATTTTACTACAAGGTAATAAATACATTCGATGTTTTTCAACATTATGGACAAAATTGAAATTGAACCTTTCGACCGTCCACTTTGTAGAATTCCGTGTTTCGTTTGGCCTGTAAGGTGAAGGGCTTACAATCACTGATTGTAAAACCAAAGTCACAAGTGCCTGGAAAGTAATAACTGTTCATGCTTTAGGTAGGCTACACTTATTTTTTTTTTGTTTTTTTTATATACGTATATAAGCGTTCGCAGCTACGCAATACGTAATGAAACAAAAATGCTCCATTGGCTTCAGGTCTGAGCGTGGCGTGTCAAAAGTGACCTAGCGAGAGAGAGAGAGGTGGTAGGCCGCCGTAGACTCCCCAAGGGGCTAACAGGGCCAAAACGAACACCACCTCCTCGTTTATGTCTTATGGGCCATTTGCGAGAAAGCATGTTTAGGGACAAACTAACAGCAAAAAGGGGAAATTAAATGTGGCATAATTTACTCGCTAGCTATTAGGACGACAAATATTACTGTCACCTAACCGTGTTTCTTTCACCAATTGAGATTGCCCATCGAGAAGGCGAGCGACGACGTTGGAGATTGGGGCATCACTCAGCGAAGGAATTACGTACTACATGAGGAGAGGTAGATATGGCATACGCATAGTTAGTATTACTGATCCTTCGTTCTAGAGCTGATTGTAGATTGTTGTTGACCTCTAACGTTCACGGATAGTTTCTGATGCTATTGCACTAACCTAACAACAGATAACATCGCTATTATGTAAGACAAACATAACGTTTCTGTATGTGTGATCACAATGCAGCACACGTAATAATAACAAAATGTAAATGTATGTGGATCTACCATATAAATGGACAGTTTGTTTATTTAATAGCGCCTTTCGTCATCATTCTCTGTATAGTTTTAGCAGTGCCCCTTAAAGCTTCGTTATATCGCGCTCCGATGTGATAAATTTCTTCCACCATTGACAATTGCCATATAAATCCTAGCATCAACCAGTACCAGGTACATGTATGACAATGTACAGTAATGTCATTTTGTAATAATATAATATAATAATAAGTAACTATAAAAACATCCCCATATGGATCACTTTATGATTAAGATTCACTCGATTGCACCTATAAGTTTTATATAAATCAATCTAATTATGTAATATAACGTCTCTAACTTGGCACGCTGCGAAATATAAATTAATCTCAGTTTTAGCTTGATAATTGCTTTGAGTGGAACAGGGACTTACTATGTACTATACAATATAGTGATGGTATCGACTGTCCTCTCACTTCGAGGTTTCCTAATATACCAGCGGCTGGGTGTGTAAATTGAAAAGTTATAAAGAGTTACTCTATCTTTTCCGTTCGTTTACAAAAAGGAAAATTCAACAGACAGCGACTCCATTCAGAGGCGTTCTGAGCTCTCGACCGTTGTTGGGTCCATTTGCAGATGGGATGTCATGGCTTAGGGTCAAACCGAAACCCAGATTAGCTCTACGGAAACGAAGCCGCTCCTTTAAACAAATGCAAAAGCACAAATGGGCTTTGCGCTCGGTGGACGATTTCAAAATTGTTGATTTTTTTTACCTAGCATTAAGTTTCTGTCACAAACAAAGCTACGGGATAGCTCTAATAGAACTTGAGCAACCACCGAACAAAAAGGGTATTATATTAGTTTTTATTAGGCTAGATTTATATATATATATATATATATATATATATATATATATATAGGCTATTATTAAATTAGATTAAGAATACCTATTATTGAGTCTATAGAGTTCCCACCGATTAATTAGAGAATGTTTGTTTCAATGTAACAAATAATTTCAGCGGTATATTACATCTAGTTTAACTAGTTTGCTATCATTAACTAGATCAATCCAATCGACGACCTGGTAAATAATAATAACTACTGCTATTAACAATATGGGCCTTCTATCCCATGGGAGGGGGTCAGGATAATCTACTACAATGCAGAGTTTCCGAGATTGAACCTTTACATTTTTTTTTTTTTAATTTTCATGTATGGTTTAATTGTTGAAAGAAACCTTCAGTAGCTAAAAGTTCTCCTTATGCTGGTAAAAAAGTAACTCAACATCTCGCAACCTTGCTTCTGGAAAGCTGGTGTACAGATTGTCTACAAGTGAGGGTCCTGTTCGATGAGTTTCTACGTTCACCGGGTGTCCATACTAAACTCGTAGGACCGAAGTCGTCCAGGTAGGCTATCGCCGGGCAAATCAGGTCAAGTCGGAAACGGAGCAGGCAGAGTCCTCCGCACCCAGCAGCAGTCGGTTAGCGTCTGTGAGTGAGAATCGCCTAAAAATCCTCCGGCGCACTAGCTCGACCTAATCTAGCCCCCTGTTTTTAATGTATTTTTCAGCTTTGCCTTTGTTTCATATCTGTCTTATAATCATTTCTACCGGTTGTGACTCTATGCCGGTTAGAACTAGTAGGATAGGTTGTGGGTATTATGTTTGCGAATGGTAAAGTATGAAAATTAATATTACTAATGTTCTGTTACATAATGCAAGCGCGTTGCCACTAAGTATTTCCCTTACCACCAGTAGGCCCACGTTCTGTGTATACGATACGGCGTGAAAGATCACTCTGTATTGTGTAACATTGAGCGTCAACAGCAGCTACATTTTAAATGAACGTGGTCTTGAACTTCCTGTTTCGTTGTTAAGAACTGTCCTTCATTGTGCCAAGAATATCGCCCTATTGTCCGTAGTTCCTTCCGTAAGGGTCGTAGCAACCTTTCTTTGCGATGGCTAAAATGGCCCTGAACATGATTCGATTTTATTTAAAACTCCAACATTAAATTTCTGTAGAGCCAAGCAAATATCCTGAACTTCGTATTACCGAGAAACATTATTCTGCCATTCTCTTGGTTTAGGCAAACGTGGGGGCAGATTGGGGCAAAACCGTGGGCCTATGTTGTCATTATCAGTGGTAGATAACTTCCGGTCTCCCTAGAAATGCACTTCCGGAAGAGCATCGTTCTGATCTATAGACGCGGGCAGCCTAACGTGCGGGTGGGTTCGTTGCTAGTTCGTTCGTTATCAAGTTTTCATTGGACGATCTAATACAGGCGAATAGGAAGATAACCTGGTGGGTAACCATTCGATGAAGCGAAAGCATCTGGTGAGGAAACAGACACTTGCTGTATAGATACCTAAATATCATTGTAGTTATTATTCTATATTAGTACTAGATAACAATAATAATAACAACAACAATAAAAACTGGTTATGGCTAGTAAATACAATATACTTATACTTGTGTGCACATTCAGGCTCATTAATCGTTTGCCGCCACCCGATGAAGCGTAGGCACAGTTTCCTTAAGAAGCGAGACATCATTCAACTGAATTTGATTAAGGACACAGCAAGGTTCAGTAAGTGATATCTCAGTTGGAAGCCACAACTGCTGTACTCCACAGTTCCGCCTGGCATATCTGGCCTGCCTGCTACCATATAAATCGAAGTGGGTAGCATTCGTCGAGTGTATCGTCGATATAATCGACACGTCCATCTTTGTTTTTGCATCTAGCCGTCTAAAAATAGGGCACCAAGGAAAAGGCTTTCGAGACGGCGGTATCGAATAATTTCCAGATGGTATTCGCTTATATTGTCGGCAATCCATCCGTGCATCTATAATACGTATCTACGTCAACGCTCACTATTTTTAGACGAGGTGTGCCCTACTAAAGTGGCCACTGGCTGTATCGAGTCGAAACCTCTTCAAGGACTGCCGTTCCGCTGCTCTCAGGACGCCTAGGCTGTACAACGCTTGCACATAAGAGACAACACAGGTTTTTGCAAATATGTATTTTAGATATGTTCATGTTTCCATAACAAAGACACTCGACGTGAACGGGTCCGTGGACGTAATCCGACATTGAATTGCGCTGCGTTTAGACTAACTTGGATCGCAGCCTTCGCCCGAAGGCGCGTCACTTTCTCCGTCTAAAAACACTTGTCCACGATTAATTCAACGAGAACCGGTATCAGTAAGGCTAAACAGTCGACGCCCTTTGCTGCTCAAACACTAGATGATCTCCTACAAGGGACAACTTCAATGAATTATGATTTCCGAGTTTTAGCGGTTGATTTCAACTAAATGAGCGAATGCCAAGTTAATTCACTCAGAGGAACAATGAGGCTAGGCGCAAGTTAATCGTGGCTACTTTGTGAACTCTGTATTTCTATAGAGCTCAAGTATTTGTGTGTTATGTAAAGTTACTTGCAGGTATCTCTTATCGCGAAATTTAGATAGGGCCGTTTGCAAACGTATGGGTAGCGATAGCTGAACAAATATCCCTTAGGGCTTTACTTAACAGGAATACGTCTTGTATACAATTTCAGTCAAAGATAACTCTACAAAATTAGTTCTGCGAACGAGGACGAACAAGAGTTCACTAGGTCCGTTCAAGCGAAATCGAGGTAATCTAGACCGCAGGAGCTAGGAGGAGTCGATCACAACGAGTAGTGGAAAATCCCTAAGCGACTTTTATTTGGCGCCATAGAACGAAGTGGAGAGCACTTTCATCGTTGTGGTTAAGAACGAGTCGAACTTTAGAGGGCAAAAATGCGCGGGCTATTTATTTCTATACCTGACGTTCAAGAAGGTTTTATCCATGTGTTACCACAAATGCCCGCTAGTATCCTCCCTTATTCAATAAATGCATTAGAGCTCTTTCTGCCTCACCTTTCATTGCCAGGGAGCCAACTTTGACGGCGTGATCTAGGACCTACCATCTACCGAACATAGCCGAGTACCTGATGACTATTTGCGCGAAATTTACGAGAATTTGTGAGCCGGGGTGCGAAGGGGCGGAACCGTACTAAGCAGCAGAATTGTGCTTCCCTCGAGAAAGTTCGGTTATTCTTGGCAAAAAAAAACTCATGCGGTAGAAGAACTTTTTCCCTCATAACGTAAAAGCTCTACATTTCACCTTATGGCCAACGAGTGAATTTAGGGAATTGAGCCTTCCCCAGTAGAGTTAAGTTTAGCGCCAGTTTTAAAACTTCCTCTCTACTACTTAGTAGCAGATAATGGTTCCACCATGGCTACGCGGTATCGTTGTTCCTCCCTTTCTGAGGCAGTAATAACAATAACCAGTCAGCAATGCACAAACAATGAATGCTATTAAAATGGATAAGAAATTCGTTTAATATGGCATTTTGAATTGATTTTCAGATTGAACATTGCCCCTAGCGACTATATACATACCACGTATTGACTAAGCAAAAACGTTGGTATTTCGTCGACCAAGAGATATACGAGCTATGAACCAATGTGAAGAGAACTTACTATACGTTTGTCCTGATTGTTTGATTCGGTCAGCGATACCAGACTAAACCGCCATCAGCACTTACGGCTGAAAGCCATTTCGTTCAGTCAGCCGCACAAGTCTCTACCAGAAAAGATGATATCATTTTAACTAGCGGCAGAAGCATATAATAAATATATGATCGCTGACACATTTATGTTTGCGGAGTCAGCTGGCAGTAAGGCTCCGTGCGAGTGCGCCCGCGAGTGAGTGTAGGCTAATGTACGTATCTGTGTATGTGTACGCCTGAGGCCTTGTTTGGTAATGCTACAAAAAATACATTTACATATATATTGAACAGAAGAGGACCCTATCTATTCTACCTAGCTCAACTACCAATAGTAGCGAGCTAACCGTGGTTGGTAGTGGGAAGGGCTCTTCCCGTTGCTATGCGCCTATGCATTCACGCCCCCGACGACCAGCATCACCTATCCACCCATACGCGAGATAGCTGGCGTACCACTTATTAAAACTATACACAGTCTTCTCCATTGACTCGCTTATGACCTTAACCAGCTGGGGGGCAACGCTA
This sequence comes from Varroa jacobsoni, assembly GCF_002532875.2. Lineage (NCBI taxonomy): Eukaryota > Metazoa > Arthropoda > Arachnida > Mesostigmata > Varroidae > Varroa > Varroa jacobsoni. The sequence continues at coordinate 73,456 of NW_019213542.1, read as the reverse complement.
GATGCGCTACGTCTGTGTGTTGGCTATGAGCTGGTGAGGGTTGTCTTTTTGCCTTGCGTAAGACATATGACAGAGAGAAAGATAGATTACCAGGAAAGAGAGAGACATTTCGTTTGGAGAAAACTTTACTCGTAAGCTTCATCGACATGCAAATAAGCAGGCTAAAGGTACACCAAAAAGAGCTATCTACATACATAGAGAATTGTGCGGCCACATGAGATTTCATGTCCAGGCTTCACTATATATATCCGCTTTTACTTTTTTTTTGAAGGATAGATTTCGTCATGTAGATCAGTCTTCACGGCAAAATGCCCAGATTCTCGCAACACGACGGCATTCAAGCGTTACTTAACATTACGGTAAAAGGACCAAAACGATTACGTTACCCGATATGTAACGAATGCCTATGGGTGCCCATTGCATCACTGAATGTGCATTTACATCGAAAGGCAGACCATGATATGAAAATTGTTTGCATGCAATAAGGATCTAAATAACTTTTTATCATAAATAAATTTTTTATGATGACATTCAACAGAATCGAATTTTGAACACCCGCAGTCAAACGTATACGTTAATGTTCAACGTAATTTCTCGAATTCTATATAATAATCAGAATTGTCGTTAGACAGACATTTTAATGTTCTTGCTAAAGATCAAAAAAGGAACCTTCAGGAAGCGAAGTGTGTACTCTAAGACCAGAGTCTACTTGTTGTGAGGTATACGTAGGTTGTTTGTTGAGCGAACTCATAAACGTCTTGTGTTGTGATTATAATTGCCTTTTGACCAGCTGATATCCATCTGTATATATCAGCATTGAAGATAACGAAAAAAAACGTATTTACTATATTTTCCTCTGGTCGTATTTAACTTTACCACTTGCGGTTGTAGTCATATGAAGGCTAAACTACTGGAAATCTTTGCAGCCATACTCGCTACGATAAATGGGCGTAGGCCCTTTTAATATGCAAGCTCGGCTGAGCACCTTCAAATATTTACTGAGTTTACACTTGCTCAATACAGAATTTTACCCGCTAGTATTCACACTCGCTGCCGTACTCCAAAGATTCAGGCAAGTCGGATCAGGCTGCCGGCAGAATACACCTTCCGCGTTACATTGAACATCCCGAAGAACTGGCCACATGGCGGACTTGAATTTCGACATTTATGACGCTAAGTATGAAAAGAAGCGCGTTATATGAGCTTTAGCATTGCTCCAGATGGGGCATTACAAGTAGCAGGAGAAGTCTTATATGATATAACAACTCATTCGCCGGGCGTTGTTTATTAGAAAGTGCGTCAGATAAGTAGGAAATGCAGGTTGATCTCAAGCATACTTCTGATGCGTCAGCTCAATCCTATTCGTTAATCCTTAATCGATGTTTTCACCATTATAGGGATCAGTTGTTGTTCTCGTGCACATGAGGGTGTCACGCTGCTAATTTGAAAATTCGAAAGTTTTGCTTGACAGACTTATTCTGTTTTGCCGCAAAAAATAGCCCTTGGCTATATAGTCAGATTTTCGTTTGTTTCTATCGGCGCAGATTCACCAAGAGCTGTTTAAGGTTTCGTACGACAGGATACTAGGTTTAATCGGCATAGATATTTGCAGGTTGTCTATTTTGGCTCGTGCATTCTATCATGGCTATCTATTCTAAGTGTAACTGGGTAAAATATCGTTCCTCGATATTGGCTTCCGTGTACTGACTTTTGACAAACTTACCTATCTGATCTACTATTCGTGGCTAAGCTCAGCTTATTTAGCTACAAAAATGTGCACTAGGTTTGCCCAGGGTCTGGGAATTGCCTTTTGTGATCATTCAGTTTTTGACAGCACATACGCAGATGACCTCATCCGGCTCGATTCGAGTTACTATGGCAAAACCTCCCTACAAAAATGAATAGACTCCACTTAACGTTGCGGTACTGCGGTCAGGACGACAATATCCGTGCCGACCTGTGTTATCTTTAAAACGAAAGTTGATACAGGATGGCCGGCTAACTGCTTAAGTTTTACAATGCAAAGTCCTTGCAATACTCTTCGGTATACGCGCGAAATTTCACATAGGTCCTACCGTAATGGCGTGAGCTGAACTACAGCTTAATAGTCCTATTTTTAGAGTTTCTACCGTACAAGATATCTTGCAAAAATGAGTATATACCGCTTTGATACTTAGGAACCCTTTTATCAACAAGATTCTAAGCTTTGCAGGTGCAGTATATATCGTGCATCGTCGATATTTGCACCCAAACAGCGGAGTAATAAACCTTTTCAACACGCAGACTTCACTGCTAAAACATTTGTCTGGGGACCTTTATGCACTAGATTCAGAAGCCTGTCTGCTCAGACCTTAGTTCAGAGCTACTCATAAAGACCAACTTGATCGCTTGACAAGCTCATAGATTATTTTGCTACCGAATATTTCAAGTAGAAACTACTTAATTTGACCGCATGAGTTATCAACGCGCATCATGAAAAATAAATTACCTTGTCTTCGTAAGTATAGTAGTTTACCAGTAAAAGGTATTAAAAACTTTTTGCGGAAACTTATTTAGCGATTGTATGACAAAATCTACTACCGACATCATCGTGACTTCTTCTTTATTCCCTATTCTTCGTTCTTCTTAGTTCCCTAGATTTAAATTACCTTTTCTCCTTCCGAAGCAGCGATGATATACAACGGCACCCCAAGGGGGCACAAGGTGGGTTTTTTCGGCGAATTCTAATACAGCCAGGAACAAAGGTTGCTGTTTAGTTGAAAAAAGTATACACTTAGAGACATTGCTTGATATTAAACTAGAAGTAATCGAACGCACGCAAAATAACCATAAGCTATATAAATATTTGGTTGGCATTCTATATATTTGAATATTTTCATATTTTAACATATGGGATCCACCGTATTATACATTGGATTGTAATATAATTGCAGTTTTTTTAAAATGCAGTACTTTTCTCAAATTCCAGTTATAAACGGATTTATTATAGGTTTCCCGTCGCTCTCTGTGACCTTCTCCGATATGTCGATCAATTTGCTTATTCATTCTTCAAAAACTTTAAGTCCCTGCGTTAGAAGGCTTGTTCAGCCAGCGTGGAGATCCTCCTCACTTTTAACGGTTCGCTTATTAGTTTTACTTGCCAGTGATCGGAAAAATTGATTTGGCCGGGAAAATATGATGGGTGCAAAAGAGCCTACCGCTCAAGCTCTTAGAGGGCGACATATACAATTTTTGCGATGTGTGACCGAGCAAAAGGACAATCTTGCGCCGTTTATCGAGTCCTTTTTTCGTATAGCCTCGTTCCCTCGATGCAAGTGGACCGTGTACAGAACCTTGCTGAGCATTTATCAGAGCTCTGCTTGCATATCTTATCCAACATCTCCTTAATTTAACCAAAGCTACTCATCCGTTTGTGTGCTTTATATCGAGGTGGAGACACCACTTGTTGTCATCGGTGTAGCAAGCTGCCATTATTGTTCCGTACTGGGCAAAAAAGTTAACAGGAAATTTTCTTTTTCCGAAAATCGTATCTTTCCGTGACGTTCTTTCGGCTCATGAGGCAGCCGATCTGTTAATTATCGGGCTATTGAATTCCATAGATCTAGGGCGTCTGTCGGCAGTTATATGACTACAGTTTATCTTCTCGTCTAACGCACGAACCGTGTCCTCAATTAGTCCTCATTGGCCTCTAATGGCTGCCCGAAGAGGCCTGAACCCTCCAGTTTCGGGTTGCCATTCTTGATCTTTGTAGGCCAATTTTGAGCAGCTTTTCCAGTTAGAGAGTCAGATTTGATCGGCAGCTGATTGATCTTGGCGAATGGTGGAATTCGAGAAGTGCACCTTCTATCAGATAATAAAAGTTGACTACTTTCGAATAATATATAGGAGTAAATAAGCGACGGGGGAATAATAACGTTAATAGCGACCTGAACGCACCCGTATTCAAACAAAATATCATACTATAAAATCTAACAAAGGAATCATAAGGGGAGCTTTTGTATCTGATTTGTACGCACCTGTTTTGCTCAACTGTTGTATTGCATTGTTCTTAACTATGGATAATATTAAAATGTTCGCGGGTTCCTATGTAACTATACCATTGAGTGCTTTGGACACTGTTATCGAAATGGCTGAATCAATGACGAGTCCCATAGTATTAAGTCAGCTTCCTTTTTGTTGGTTGAATATGGACTGCCAACTGACGTCAACTGTCTGCGTTGGTCGTTGTTTTTTCGCCTTTTAAATGCAAATATCTTCATTAGTATCCTTTTGTGCGCAAGTTGGCCTATTGTAACGTGAAGGACTTTTGGAAGGGTATTGTTCGTCGACATTAAAAGCGCCTGCAACTAAAGGGGCAAAAATGTCTTCGTTGCTTGGACTGCCGGAGTCCCGTAAGACAAAATTAACAGAGAATAATATGAGAAAAATAAAATCTACTTCGTACATTATGCGCTGAAGATGGGCAATTTGTCAAAAGCGGATCCCACAAAAACCTGAAAATAGTGTAGGCTTATAAATTCTCTTAGTCAGCTGTCAATGCAGCCTCTAGGATTCCAGTCAGATCTGTTGTTATTTAGTGCTTAATGATGCCATTGTGTTGAGTATTATTTGCAGCGGCATTGTTCCGTTCACCCGCTACCCGGTTCTCTTCGGTAACTACTAAGTACTTCGTGATTTGCCACAATTAGATCCTGACTACTGTTGACCCACCAACTATTAACGCGCCATCGATAAATTGATTTCTGAAAGCGGTAGATAGCTTCCGCAAAATCCGAATCTTCATGGAGCAAATATGCTAGATTCGAGGAACGATATGGTCGATACCCTGCCCCTTGATGCCCCCGTGTGATCCAGCTAATAGAAGCAGCATTTTAATGATCCCAAAAGTATATTATTTCAAAAATGACTCAAGGCGGATGAATTTTACCACACTGAACCGATTTCTGGAAGCCTCATCAGGACATCAGGGTTAGATATGAACATGACAAGACATCTACATAGCTGAAAAAAGTTTCCTGAATGTAATCGAAAAGTAATATGGACAAATGATGTATTGCATTGCATGTATGACTATTGCTTGCCTGAATGCTGACAACTGATAATGGCTGCGTTTCTGTCTCAAACAATAGGTGGCTACTAGCTACATTCTAATATAATGAAACGTAGCGAAACGTGAAAGGCCGTTAATAACAACAACGTAAAAAAACGTCAAAAGCACATCCAGCAACGCTATCTGATTTAACGTCAATCTCGCAGATACTGTCCCGTTTAAGGGCCACCTGTCGACGGTGCTCATAGATATTACGTGCAGATAAAGATATTGATGATCCATTCATTGAATCTTGCTTCGACATAACTAAGCGCATCGAGACTGTATTTTTCATATCAGAAGACGCTGCTATCGAGTGAAATGCATACAATTAGACGACAAGCTTGGGTAACTACTGTCGTAATCTCCTATAAAACTCTATGAGATAATTAAAATAATCTAGGACAAAGAAAAGAACGTATAGCCGGACGCTTAGTAAGTAGTGTTTTGCTTTGCTTAGATGTGACCTGCTGGTGGCCCTTGAGCTGACGCGTTATACTCAGCTATAGGAGAAGCGAATTTGTACTTTCGAGGACCCATTCACTAGACCTTCCAAAGTCTCAATGCTGACATTTATTTTAACATGCGTATGTACGTTCCTCTGTGTGCAGTGCAAGGAACACCGGCTTTGATGACACTTAACAAGGAAACAATTGATCCTATTATAACGAACAAGCCAATTTTCGCTGTTCTTTTGCGAGACTACTGATTGACATGTCAAATGTAAGCCTACTTATAGAGGAAAGCCAACGCAGTAATAGCAGACTTACGAGCCTTTCTTATTTCTTTTTTTTTTTTATGTCCGTTTACCATGATCGGCTTTAGCAGACAGTCGCAAGAGCCAACTTCCTGCCGCGTAGACCTCTCGCTATGGTTCTATTTTTCACTCTGAGATAATGCTCTCTTGGAAATGTCGCCGTATTCTGGCGACCACCAATTGCTAGAGCTTCCATAATGCAGCTCAATCAATCAGCTTTTTATGACTTGTCTATGCACAGGTCGGCCTTCGAGACACAGTGTCGTCAAGACTATCAATATATGCTATCATTACCTTGTAGGGATGAAAGGAACTGCAGGAACAATTAACATTTTGCTCGGTGTTCGTTAGAGAAACGCGTATGAAACAGGCGATCGCTGTGCCAGTCCCACATCCGTTCTTTAACCAATTCGTTTTCATTTGTTTCGTAAAAATACACTGTTATCATAGGATTTTGTCTTTTTCGGATGGCGTTCGTCTACAATACTATTTGTAAAAATTCGTAGCTAATGTGCATGCATCTATTGATTGGCACATTGAGGCATTGGGATATCTATTACACGATACTGCGTAAGACGTATCTTTTTAATAGACATTTAATAAAATAAATTACGGACCCCAACATGGAAAACGTAGAACGAATTGTTAGCACTTATCAGACGAAGCCGTCCGACATGAGCCGGCCTCCCGAAAGAGAGGGGATTTGCAGGTTCAGTCGAGAAAAATCCACAAGCAGAGTTACTTGTCAAGATTGTAGGTGGCGTATTTGAAATTGGGGTCTCTCAGCAGCTGACAAACGACGTCTTTTGAGTGGGTCGGGTCGCCCATGGCTCGTCATCATCGAGCGATCAACTTCGACTAAGACTGGGTGGGCTAGGTAGCCCAGAGAGAACTATCAACGGGTCGAACACGTACGGTCGCCGACCCCTAACCCATGGACTCGATGTTAATGAATAAAATACCGATTGAAGACACTCTAGATTTGTTTGGCCAGATGCAGAGCGTTCCACTGTATTTGCTGTGATAGCTGAAGGATCGTTACCGATATTGGCGCGTGGACGTAGCCAACGTCGGGTTTTTTTATCACCTCTCCTAATCTCTCTGGTAAACTCTACCATTAAATTGATATTTATGGCGTGGAAGGTTGCTTAAAGAAATGACTCGATGAATACTGCAGTTAAAGCTTTTAGATATAGTTGTTATGTATCTGGAATGAGGAGTACACTGAAATGTGGTACTAAGGGAACTTATCTGGATCAGTCAATTTACCGGACGAGTGTGTGACTTATTTTGTCACTTAATTACTTTTTTCCGTCACCGCGTTTTTTTTTGAATATTTGAAAACCATTTTCTCAAGAAGGTTACTTGCGGATCGTGAGTAACTCATATTAAGTCTGTTAATATATAAAATAATATACTTAATAAAAGCAACATAAGTTCATTTAAATAAGCAAACTGAATCAAATTAGGTAAGTAGGACGTTCCGTTGGATGAAAACCGTGCCTGAACAGACCTTTCCTTCGTCGAATTAGGTTTTATGTCCAACTATCGTATGTGCTATATTATATGTAAAGTATCTGCCCAAATTTATCAGAAAAACAGGTCGTCTACGTCGTGAATTCAATTATCTTTATCCCGGCAGTTCATTCCTAATCTATTGCTTTGCCCATCTGAGGCGATTTTTGACTGCTAACGTTCCCCAGAAGCCATCCATCTTCGCCTATCTGCACGATGCTGTGAATTAGGATTTCGCATTGCAAGTGTCTTCGCCTTCGCCTTCGCGCAATGATTCGCTATTATCCTATTTGGAAATAGCTTTGTGATAGAGAAGCTTATCGGAGACTTCTTTTGAAGGTACAGGAAAGACTAGCAATCTTTTTACCTGTTTTGTCCTGCGTAACAGTCCGTGTCCACTGATGGATGACCTATCGGCCTGTTTCGCATTCACTGCCGGAGCGTTCGCAGGAACAGCAGTACCGCAGTGAAGAAAAGATCTTTACAGCGCATGAATAATAAAGCGTAAACATTTCAAACGATACTTGTAATCATTCGACCAAGCAGGAAGTACCGTTAAATAGTGATACGTACTAAATGGATACAACGTAAAATAGAACTTGCTTAGTGGAAGGTAGAAAACAAGCTTATGTTTAGCGGAATCCTTCGTCTTGAATTCCAGCTGTTACTAACAACACTGTGAAATACAGATTGAAGAAGCAGTAAAATCATTGTTGTTTTTTTTATGTTTATATTGTTTTTTTTTACACAATAAAAAATACTATGTTGTAATATAAGTTTTTAGTACGATGCTAAGCACATGACGAGTGGATAATAGCAAGTTGAAGTTTCCCATTTGTATTTGCTTGTTAAAAATAGCATGAATCAACAGCTCATAATAACCATCAACACTCGCTTTTCCCATGCACTGAAATTCTGTGTACGGCAGTTGTTAAGCGATGAAGTCGAGAACAGGGGCTTAAGACATGTCTAGGTAGATATTTTCACTCAAGTCCACAGAGCGGTAAGATCGCTGACCATGTACCACGAATTGCCACCAAATTAATTAATAATAAGGTACAGTGAGAAAATTTTACCTTACATTGTCTGTCTGCTTGGTAATTTGAAATATAGCTTTTAGCTACAAAATCGAGGGACATAAGGCATCGGCACATAAGGCACAGTCATAAATTATTGTATGTCACGCCCGTATGCAGCCCCTGATACTGACCTGCTTTTTTATCTATCCAGAGTTCTCTATGTGCGACGTTTCAGCATCACACGTACCTTTAGTGCGAGCAAATGCCGATGCTTGGAATTGACGATTATTATGTGTTGGTCATTTTTTAGCATTGCCACATCATTAATCTCGTAAATTTCACTATATATAAATATTTTACGCGCCCAGGTTGGTTTAAGACGGGCCACACTATCAGTACCGTCACCCGCTTTGACGACGCCTTTCACGAATTAATTCTGTAGGATAATCGCCGGTCCGTCTGTCTATGCAAATATCTATTACAGGCAGTACACAACCATTTATACGGACGCATTTGAGCCAGTAATTTCAATGGCCTTTTAGTCCCTATTCAGACTGTCGCCGTCTTAACCGTAGTAGCAATCTACCCTTTGCCCCAAACCCCAACGGGTTCCAGAAGAGGACTGATACTGCTGTTGCCGCTGGGGTCATCGCCCGCACCAACACCGTAACTTCCATACTAAAAATGACGACAACGACGACGACAACTAGGAGGACCACGGCATCAAGCCGACGATGCGACTACTCCAAGTCGGCTGAGCGAGCCACCATTATGGATCGCATTATGTGAGAGTTCATAGAGACTCAGAATAGCTGCCTCTCTGGCCAACGTCCCCGACTAATATATCATTCCCTCGGTTCCCTACTACGTTCGCCTGTGCGCGGACGAAACAGCTGACAGTGGGGTAGAGTGTTACGACGAAGTAAGCCTGGTCCGGCACGATCCAGCAAAGACTCGGCCTCGTTATGCCCTTTAGAGACCTCAAAACTAGTCGTGCCGACGATGCTGCTATTGCTGCTAGTGCCGTTGAGTGCTCCATGTACCGCTCACACTTGTTCAGGGAGTCGTCCGACGCTCGACAGGGCATTGCTGCACGTTAAAATGCACCCCTTCGGTTCATTCCTTAAGCCACCCAGCCGCTGTGCCACAGACAGCCACACATTCTCCTATTCTGAGAAGTAGAAGGTAGAAGCTGGTGGCTAGAAGTATAATACATATGCATAGAAGGGGCCGCATATAGTGTCATATTCAAATACTCGTAACTGCACCGTGGCAGACAACGGCAGCGACGGGACCATTCTCGCAAGAACGAATAAGCGAATTGTATAGTACATCTTAACACAGCCAATGGCCATAGTGATGGCGGTGCTGATGGCAGTGGGGTTCGCTATTCAGTCTCGACAAAGTGGAAACAAGGTGAAAACGAATGCAAACGTACACTTAAGTACTTCACTCTACCGAAGTGGGTTTGTCCAACCCTTGAAACGGTTTGCATTTGCGTACGAAGCGTATACGACGTTTTTTCTCGAAACGTTCTAGTCTAATTATTTTTTTTTATGCTGTTACTTATATTTTTGTGCTATTTGTGCTACACAAAAGTAGGCCTTGTCGTCATTTCGTAAGAGAGGTTTGATTATAGCAATTAATATAGGACCTGTTTGATTAGTTGCTAACGGTCAAGCGTGCTCCTACACACAAATCCATGTAAATAAAGCTCCTGTAGAAGATTTTTTTTACGAATATGTTCGCTGCGTATTTGGCCAAAGAAGTGTTTAGTATAAAAATCATTTGTCATATTTACCATGATGATGCTTCTCATAAATACAATGTTTCTTGTGTCGTACTAAATCACGTTACCATAGAAAACATGTCGATGCAAGTATAGTTACATTAATGTGCATTTTTATAACGGCAACATATTTGACAGTGTTCAGCCAAGTCTCGTTCCTTCAGATTTCCCACGTCGCGGAAGCTTTTTCATCCACTCCCACCCGTCCGTTCAAAGCATCGACCTACATTTGTCTCTATTTAGGTGGCTGTGAATATTGGCCGGCACACGGCGCGGGGGTTAGAAATCTGGGAGCTATCAGTGCAGCGACGACAGTCGCCGTGACACGCAGTGCCTCGTTTGGGCGGGCTGGCCAACTGGCTGAGGGTCCTTCGGCTTTTGTCGCCCCTACTCAGTCAGCGAAGAGACTTCAAAACAGCTGCGGTATAGGCAGTCGTAGGGACAGCCACAGCTTCGGTGGCTTTAAGCGTTGCAACAGAACAGACCTCAATAAATTCTGTCCGCTACTTCAGTCAGTGTTTCTATATGATGTGCTACTCTGTGCTTGTTGCAATAGCCTCGTAAGGGAAGAGGGGCGACCTTCGTCGCTGTCGAAAACACCCGAGCCACCGCCAGCGCTGGCGATAACGATGACATCGTAGTAGTTGTCGTCACCGGCGACAGATCTTCCTATGAACTTGAAATAAAAAATAGGCGGCGCTCATCCGTCTCAATAGCAAAACTATACGGTAGACAAAAACGAACCCGCATGGCCGGTCACGGCTAGCAGGTAAGCACCAGCTTTTTGTGATGGTGCTACCTGCTAGCTGCATCGATGACGGGCCGGCACAAACGGAAACAGTTCTAAACCCCTTACCCTGACGGCAACGGTCGAGTAAATGTCCGACTAAGGCAGCTCATATTCGAATCATGGCGTTTTGTTTCATGTCGGGAGCCAGCCGTCTAAAGCAATGCCTAAAGCAGCACCGCATGTCAGATTCGACATCTGAAAACCAGTGGAAGAGCGGCGGCTATTTGCTCATCCTGAACGAAGCCAAGCTTTGTTTATGATAGATGTATGATCGGGAAAAAAATCCGACACACTGTCAAATGAGGACTATTTGTATTAGCCAATCCAATCATTTGTGTAGAAATATGGTTGGTCTGTTGTGTTACCGTAAAACAAATCTGCATAGAACTGTGTGTTGCAACAGAAAACGTGTCACCCGCGGCTCATCATGACAGTTATTTTGTGCTTGATGCAGTCATGCAACGAAGTAGAAGAAAACGAAGATATATCGTTGGATTAATAATAATAACAGCTATTGCATCACAAACGAACTCATTTACTTTTATAGATAAATTATGTCTTTTTAGTTTATTTTTTACTGTTATATTCTCATGAAGTCTATACTCTTTTTTTTAGGTCGAGCGACTTTCCCAGTATTGAACATTGGCTTCTTTTTGTCTACGACATTACTGTTATTCTCAGTTATAGTCTATATTGCCAGGACACTATAAACTTAAACTGAAACAGTATTAGAGCTTAGGTTGCAGTAAAGTTAAGCCTCTCAGGTTTATGAGGCTGGTCCTATACTCAAGCTAGTCTTCCTGGAGTTTTTTTATATCATTTCGAAAACGCACGGGTCCATTTCGTCGTAGCTGACAACATGGACGCGGTACGTGTCATAGTACACAAGTTGCTACAAAATGAAATATACCGCTTATACGGGTGAGTGCCTCATATTAAATCTTTATCGACACTCAGCTATAGATATCGTACGACCCTTTTGCGATACTTTGACTATATTTTAAACGTTCTAATCATGAGTAGCAGCGTTGTTATACGTGAGTCCGTCCGAAACGTAAAAAGGACCAACTCGTGCGACATTCATCATTGAAAAATCGAGTAAAGTTTCTTTCCTAGTGGAAACATTTTTGGCGTTTTTATGGACAAAAGAAGAAGCATCTTTCAGAGGTCAAATTTGATATTAAAAGTCGTCAAGATGACAGGATAACTTTATTTTACAGTCTTCTTCGCTTCAATGGATGTATAAGCCTTTTACACAAATGGTACAAAACACATATCTGAAGCAGCGTAGAGATAAACCAAGCTAGATAATAACTGGATGCAGTCCTAAACGTTCAATAATTTTCTTAAAAACGTGATAGTTAACGCCTGCTTCCTTTTAGTTAGGCCAAGTTCCTGGGTGTCCAGGACGTCCCATGGCCGAATGCACCGACACAAGTGAATCTCTTACCATCTATGTTAAGACATGAACGAGCAAAAAGCAGATAAGGGAAAATGATATTGATTTTCGTTTTTGAACAGAAAAATATACTACGTCGCATGACATCTGTCGATTTACGTAATCTACCTATCCTTACCTTATTCTGGTATTTAACAAGTGCATTACCGCCGCAATCCTACACCAGGGGCATCCGAAAAATCTTTAGGCTACTGATCTTCTTCTGTGCACTGCTTAATCTATTTATCACGGGCAATAAAAGATAAATTAGATGTTCAGATCTATTTCCGTTAAGTAGTTAAAACTCATCCTTATCCCACTATGGACGGTACGCATTCAGCCGGGTTAATAACATTGGGGCGCTTGAAAAAGAGGATAATGTACGATCATAGATTGTTGTAATCCTTTCCGGTGCCATTACTATGGCACCTACTACTACTAATACTAAGCTCAATGTTCTAACTAAGGCGCTGATTTCATAAGCAAACTCGTAACCTCGTTCATAAGCCTTTTTGTCCTTATTTGTTAGTGTACAGAGTAAAACATTCGGCCAGCGGGTGACAGGCATTCTCTAAATATTCACTGAACCATGTCAGAAAAGGACCTCAACAGATGTGTTCTCCGTCCGATTATTCCGTTAAGCTATTGTGGTCTGGCTATCTTGTACAGCCGTGTAGTAACGTCGTGGCAAGGTGCTGGATATCGCCTGCTAACTTTGAGTACATTTAGAAGCAACTTGAAGTCTTTCAAGAGTTTCTTAGCTGCCTTCCTCTGTAGGTGTTCAGTAGGAGTCTACTCAATGCTGAAAAATTGTGCCTTTGAGATTTCTACTCAAAAGCCTAGAAGCTACATCTATTAAGGGACATAACCGTAGCACGGTACCGCCTAGCCAGAGGTATTTATGGAGAGCAATAGGAAGAGTTTAAAAAAAGGCCCAGGCTAAAACTTACCTGAAGACCCTCGAGAATTCACGAGGACTTCTGATGCATTTTGCTTCCAGAGAAACAGTTGGTCGATAGCAGTGGAAAGAACCTGTTACCATCTTTTCCTTTGCAAGAAAAAAAAATGATATGTACAAAGGGCAGGTCCAAACAGTAAATCAGGAGTTCCAGTTGTATCGTTAGGTACGACACCTAGCTATTAGACAAGCTTCGCTATGTTTATTCCACCAGGAACTTATTACTAGTTTTTCCCCTAATTAAGTAGCCTTGACATTTTTAGGATTTTTCACAGTTTAAACAATTGTTAGCCGGCGACAGAAGCCAAGTATTGTATTTTAATGTAGAACACTTTAGACCTGCCCCTTTAATATGTCAAATTGGACCTTTTATCTGATGTGCTACATGAATTTGGTCATCGTTAGTATATAAATATTTACCCTATAGTTAAACTCGTCGACCATATGGACACCTGCTTGGGATTACTTAGCTGGTTACGTTATTGATGCTAGACAACTTAGTTCACGCTGTTCAGCCCGCTAACACTTACATTTAGTTAATGTAGCAAGGTTTCATTAAAAGGTTGATGAACAAAATATCGATGATCCAATTGTCGGATGACGTGGGTTTGTCTGATTTATGAAACTTATGAATGACAAACTAGACTGAAATCTGTTGTAAAGGGGCAGCAAGAGAGATAGGCTCAACTGTAATTCGGGGCCGGCCTGCAAAGCAGCGCGACATATTAGTATATTTATTAAAAGGCACCATTTCCATTTATCAAGATTATTACCCATTTGACAAGTTAATCTTTTTTGACACGACTAGCCTTTCGTACGCGAACTTTATTCGGCGACGGAACGTATCCAATATGGGACATCTATGGGATAAACTTTCAACTGAATGAAAAGCACAAATGCTAAGTTACAAATCTCACCTGGCTGCTGGCCATAAATTACGGATGATACGATATAGCCGTATATATATATAATTTGATAGATCTTTCCATTGGGGTAACTTGGATATGCTCGGAAAAAAATCCTATACTGCGACTTATAGCTAAAAATATAATATTGATCACATAGCGAAGAATTATATAGCGGCAGCCGATCACGCAACTAAATACTACGAGCAAACGCCTTCTTTATAAACTTAATCTAGACATTTACTTGATCACTTTGTGCAATGGAAGTTACCTGAACTCCAATTGTCAATTCAGTTGGTGCGGCGAAATTACATGCGTTAAGGCATGTCCTATATGGATACATTCGCGAAGAAAAAGTCATCATCTTGACACGTTATAGCGTAACCCCGAACGCCTCAAACAACGTTCAATGTGTTCCAATATTCTGTGTAGGTAAGTCCTCTTGACAGCTGCCAGGCTAGTCGGTGTCTGGAGCACTGACAAAGTGACGACTTAATCTTGTTCTCGATTCAGGCAGTGATGAGGTGCTAGCTACAAGGCTCATGGCCCCCTTCAAAGGCCAGCTATTACTTGTTTGTGGCGTATTTGTTGCAATGGCTTTGATTAAATAGAAAGCTCACATAATTACCAAGCATATACCTTTTTAATGCTGTAGTTAGTCGTACAAGGCTACGAAACATTGTTATGATTGCTTCTGATTCTTCAAAAGCCCTATCCGCTGGTCGCAAACTTCGCAAGTCTGACGCTGAAGATATTCAATGCAGCGACAAGGGTAGCAATTAAATTTATTCTAAAATTAATAAGAACTTGTTATTTTTTTGCCATCGTTCGAATACTTTCGAACTCTCAGGATATCGTCGCGACTCAGCTTTTTTTACACTCCTGTACGTGTGCGATTGGTTACCTGTAATCATTGTCTACATTAATTAGTTTACATGTACAAAAATGTTTCTAATGGTCTTTTCGTATCTTCACGTATAACTACGCTCGAGATTAATCGACAGGGCTTTCCTCATCCGTGTCAACCGCATCTACCTACATAAAGATAGCAAAGGCGACCATTTTGTAAAGTCATATCAACATCTTTGGCTGTTTCAAAGAATTGGCAAAACTTTTCTAGACTGGATCGTAGACGAACCCATATAAGTTCTGTCCGTCAATGTTCGTCACGTTAGACCTAGAAACCCAATCCTCATAAACTAGCCGCGTGAGAAAAAGAAGTGACAACCGTCATGTGCAGGCCAATAACAATCAACGTTTGAAACTGTCCAAGCGTATTACCGTTTCACGGTCGTTTGTCACTGTATTCCATGTTCCTTTGTCCGTACATGCGGCCTGTTACCAGGATGCAGCAGCTGTTTCACATTCACTGATCTTTCCGCAAGCAAAACTGCTTACGGATGATCATTTTATCGATCGTACTGGTCACCCAGTTACAACAGCACTACGCTTTGTATCAATCAAAGGATAGATTACAATATGTAATATATCCTATTTGACTGAATTCAGTTGACTCTAACAGTAGTTTCCTCTAAGTTATGTATCAACTAGGTCTCTTAGGACCCAATGTTAAATCCAACCCGTTCCTAAATCCAGGCCAAAAACAAGATACATTTTATGGAAAAAGAATCAACTATTTTTCGAAAGGAAAACTCGACAATAGCGGAGTGAAGGGACTTTAAGTCGTGACCGTCAGGTGTCAACGACATATGCCAACCAATAACCGTGATCCATAATCAACAAACTGACGTACCCGAAAATACGCCAAACGTCTAACGTTTCCTTAACATATTACAAGCGTGCTTGATATAAGCATCACTAACCTAACCTAGATCAAATTCTACACTTAGCCCAATCAGTGTTGCGTACTTCTTAGCAAATGTATAGGATCTCATCCGTTTGCATAACCTATAATAAAAATATTTTTGATTTCTAATTTGCTAATCATAAGTTACTGTAACTTATAATTTATGGTGTGCTTGCATAATACTCATTTAACTGACGCATACAATCTTTAGCATTTCATTTAATAATATGTTGTGCGACTTTTTGTAATTCGCTGCATATTAGCTAGCTTGTTGTTTTTTTTTCTATTGTTTTTAAAAGGAAGATATCTTAGTCGGTACGTTTCTCGTTTCTTTGAACAAACACATGTATTAGTTAAGTCTGAGCTGCCTCTGGTCTTGCCTGCTCTAGCAGTGGATCTGACACTCGGTTGTAGACGCAGCGTCCTAAAGCTCTACCCCACATTTGACTTCGTGGGCCTTAGTTACTTTCAAGAGGTGTTTACTAACTTAGATCTGCTAGTGGATTCGATTTCGATAGTGTGTGTGTTAGTGTGTGTGTGTGTGTGTGTGTGTCCCGCTCTTAAATATATATATATTAGCCATTGTGCAGATGTAGTTTCTTGCCTGCCATAGGTATGGTTTTATGATTTAACAGCTTTTTTTTGCCATTGCTATTAATGAATGTGATGGATAGGCTAAAGACTTGTTCTTTTGAATTAGTTCTACTCCGAGCCCGTAATTGCTCGCGTTTGTTTGTATTGTATGCATAGAATCCTTTCTGCTAAGATACGGGGGTGTGGGACCTTTAATTTGATGGATATAAAGGCTTCTGTCTGTTGGCTTTGCGATCAGAATTGGTATTGTTTTTGAGTAAACCTTCAAGCGGGTTCTGTAAGCCGGTAGAGTCTGGGGACAAATGACAGCATGCAGTTTATACAGCGGAAAAAAAATCCTTAGAGGCCGACATGTCTACTAGTGCTTTGATTTTGCCGGATCAGCCTTTATCATTCTGACATTTTTGGGCGTGTTCTGCTTTTGCTATATTGCAATCCTACATGGCAAGCTCTTTTGAAAAGCACTTGTAAGCTTTTGTCCGGTATAGCGTCAGCTACTGCATTACCTTTCCTTTATGCAATTATGTCGTCCGGCACTAGTGTAGTTCATGATACAGTTGTACCTGACGTCTGCGGTATTCCTCGGGAGATTCAATCGGTCTATGGGGGTCCAGACTATAGTATGGACCCTATCCCGGGGTTCAATACTATTTAACCCCATCAATCCGTGTTTAGTATCGGGTACTGACAACGCTTTCGCTTCGCCTAATCGGTGTCATTGAGCGTTAGCGTGGGGTATGCAAGCTTTTGCATGATCTTGTTTAGAGCATGTAAATCTAAGACAATTCTTAACTTATGCCCAAATCGTTGTACAGATAAAATACTACCTCTAGCTCCTTGTCAATGCCTCGAGGCATTAGTTCCGGTTTTGCGCCGTCCGTGTTAGTACTGACTCTTGTTAATCCTATGGTCACCGATCATTACTGCTCATATATTTTTATAATTATTCTGTCACTATGGCCTATGTACAGTTTTTTTTAGCTTGTTTTTCATGATTCGGTCCGTGTGGAGTTCCATAATGTGACATTTCGCGCCTGTATTGAAAAGAGCGCGGAGTTTTACCGTTTGGCTTGCGCCGTCGCGTATAGTCTGCGTTTTAGTTTTTAGCCTAATGTCTTCTTAGTCTGTAACGAACATATTCTCTAACCATCTTAAATATGCAATTCTGCCTTTGCTTCAACGTGCGTACATTGGTTCTTTTAGCTAAACACTTTACATATGTGGTCGGTAGCGGGACCCACTTTGTATGTATGCAGGTTCCCACTTTTTTAGCGCACGTTTTCGATTGACAAGCGTCCGCCGATGTCTTGCGCGTCTCCCGGCTTGTCGGCGCTCTGTAGCCATCCTCTTGATATACTGGACCCGACGACAGCTACGTCCTCCGACTGTTGATTGTTGCCTAGTGCTCTTCAACGGTCTTCTTATACGACTTGCCGGGCTCATTCCTTGTCTTCGTATGCTTCTACGGTTTGCCTCACTGGTTCAGTTGTTAGTTTTTTATCATCTTCTTCCGAGAACAGCGATCAGCTCACCAGTACGAGGCAGATCCCGAATACCAACTGGTCTCTTAGGATCCTCCTCTCACTGCTCCCATATGCAGACGCGTCACTTACCGACTCATACCCGCTCTGAACCACTTAACTGTTTCGGTATCCGCTTGCTTTCTAGAACATTTACCTTTGAAATATAACGTGATAACTGTAAAGCTTACACAGTGCACTAATGAACCCTTTTGATGTTGCGCGCGGTTCTTTGACGAAACTTATTATTTGCAATTACCTCGAGATTGAGGCTGTGCGATGTGTACACGCTAAAACTGGTCGGAAGTTGTTACGAAGTTGTCTGCGAGGGTTTTCTTTGCGGACCGTTATTTATGAACGCATAAAATATCCAGGAGAATTGTCCACTTTTCCAAACGATCACCCTCATCGCTTATCGGTCGAGGTACACCGATTCGTTAGATCGTCATTTTTTTCTTCAAGGTGAGGTACCGCACACTTTCTCATCTCTTAACCACAGCTTCTCCTTTTCGTTTTCCGAGAGCTGTCATATCTTACTCTAAAATTCTTCATTACTGTCGAACCGCGCCATGTTACCAAGTTATTTACCCAAGTCATGACGACAAGAAGGCTGAATGACCACTGAGCGTCTTTTATCCATCGTCCGTGAGTTACCTCTTTTCCGCGGGAGATTTGAACACTAGTTGGTAGAATACTCGTTTTTTATAGGACAAACAGCACCAGCTACTACAAGGCATTCAGGTTTATCAATGAGACAGATTTTTCACTAACCATTAGCTCTAAATACTTTATAGCTAACGAAACAAAGGTGGACGTCCGCTGACTCTTTCGTTGAAAATATTTTCATATCTCATCACCGTACAACGTAGCGTACTCCAGCAAATGCTCTTCGTAGCGACGCGGCGATAGAAAGTGGCGTTCGCTATTTGAGCTCTAGTTATCCATAAACAAGCCGTGCAAGCATTCTCTGAGCCAAGCTCGAGTTTTACGTCCGGAACCGCTGCTAGATATTACGTCAGCCGGCCAAGCTCGTCTGAATTTCATCCGCTGTAAGGCCGCTTACTTAGATGTCTGATGCACAGCCGACCGTAGTTAGCGGTTTGTTGCGACTAACCTGAAATCGGCCTAGTGGGTATAGACACAGACCTTTGAAACTCCGTTAGACAAGCCCGTCTGGTTGTGATAACACCAGCGTCCAAAAGCAACTCTCGGCGCTTAAATCATTCTGTCATTTTGCTGTCTCCGCTGCTGTCGCACAATCTACAGATGCGTAAGGGTGGAGTGGGGAACGAGAGGGGAGGGGAGGGGGCGAGAAGCAGAAGGGCAGAGGGGTAAAATGGAACAGTAATGTCGTGTCTAGAGCCGTGGCAAAGTACCGTAGCCGTTTAAATCCAGAAATTGATTAGCATTGGCACATGCGGATCTCAGTAGTTTTCATTGATGGACAAACGCCAGGCAAGTTTTGCTCAGTTCTCGTGTTCCAGGCCCTATCTCAGCTCCGCAGTTTGGACCTGAGATATACGTGCATACACGCGAGTAGAAAAGCAGAGGCCCGCTGCCGGAATAGTATGTTTTCACCGTGTGAAATACTTAATTGTTGTAATCCAGCGGAACCGGTCTTCGTGGCGGATCTTTCTGCCTATGACACAAAGTTGAAGTTGCGGTGTACGGTGACATTAGTTATTTTTAGCACTCCCTATGCTGCTGCAGTGGCCACTTTAGTCGTTTGTGTATGTGTTTGTCTGCCGCCGCCACTCCTGCTGCACTTCCGGACAACACTTCCGGTACCTGGCGAATGGTAGACGGTAACCATTCAACTTTCAAGGTAGGTAGGAACTGCTGATGCCTCGCCGATTGTAAAAGGCCCGACATTAATGCGAGCTCGAATGAAACTTTATAAAACGAAAACTTTATAAAGTTGTATAAACTTTGAATACGCTGTGTAAAAGTGAGAACTTATTACCCTAGCGTAATCCAGTCTGACAACGGTATAGACGGACACACTTCAAACATAGAACTCTAACAGAATTAAGCGATAAAGCTGGCTTCATCAAAAATAGGAAAATAACACGAATTACAACATATATATTTATAAACAAACATTTTTGCGCATTTTATAGATGACTTTTACAGTGTATACTGTATTGAGAAAAAAACATACAGATTGTTTCGTCTAAATTCTGACGAACTTTGTCGAGCTGTTCGTCATAGCGGCGTCCGTCCGCCGTTAGTCGTTTTTTTTTTTTTTTTTTTTTGTTTATAAAAAAACGGATGCGGTGATGACAGCTTCATCTTCGGAAGGGAACGTGAACAATTGTTGGATGTGTTTGTGCCGAACTTTTTCTTTATTATTTTTCTTCTTTCAGAAACTCCAATTTACCTCATGGCTAGTTTTTTTTCTACGCAAAAAAATCGGAGAAGACTTCTATAGAGCAGATTAAAGGATTCTCTCTAGAGTTTAGATTTAAGGAATTAGAGAATTACCGGAATGACACAAAACTATATTTTCTTATAATAAATTATATATATAAAAAAAGCTGCTAGACACAATCGTAACTTTTTTTGCAAACTGGATCATCCAAATAAACTTCAGCAGTTATCCTTTTGATACATTTGGCGCCGTTTGTTTCTCGCGCACCTTTTGGCAGCTTTGAACCCCTTCATTTTTAGAAACGTTGGTCCCTTATTAGGCCGTCGTTTCTTTCTGCCTGATTTTTTGCGTAAATCGTATCTGTGTGACATTTCACTGGGTCTGCACGTGCCATTATCGCTTAACGCGCGGTTGGCACTAAAAAATTATTTTCACATTAAAGAAGGAAGGTTTTGCAGACTAGTGGAGATTACATCGCATAAATATTACCGTGAGAAATTACACTTTCCTTTAGCGCATGCAAAAAAATTCGATTATTCATAGGAACTATGTATGTATACGTATCGGTGCTTCCGCCTTCCTAAGGCCTCGTTGGTCCCATTTGTTGGTTTGTATCCTTAGAAGAGGGTCCTTAACATAAAATGGTATTGTGTTTTAGTAAACCGACCCTGCATACATTTCACGTTTTTTATAGCTCGGTTATTATGATAAATCAATTCACTATGTCACGCTACTCTGTTAGTACAGTAAATATAATGAATATATGCCCCTGAAGTCCAATTAAGGCAGCCATATTGGGGCTAAATGGCCCTCTTTTAGGGCAGGTGCCAACTATTCTGAACCGGATGCTCGTGGAGATACGAACAAAGGTAAAACCAACCACAGTGTATATACTGATTTCTCTGCTATCGCCTGCTAATGGCATTAGGAAACCCTGTGTTTTGTCTGGGACTACAGATGACCTGATGACTCCACATTACGACAAACGTCAGAGACTTTCTAAAATTAGAAAAGAGGAAACAGGAAGAGTCGGCCATCGTTAGACATTCGAATATGTCGCATTTAGGTATCTCTTCTGAATTACAAAACGCGTACTTTTCTAGCCTGTATCTATCGATGAGAGGTTCGTTTGTAACAAACGATTCACGTTTCGTTAACTTAAACGTTATTAGTTAGCCTTACTTCACAAGCCAATTACCGTGGCACAGCCATTAGCATACAGATGACGGCCAAGCTGATGTGACCTTTCAGGTCTCAGATCGATACACATTCTTACCAAGTGCTCATGGCAACTTATTTAAAATAGAAAAAATACATTGATCTATTGATCATTTACATTGAACATGTGGAATCACACGATTCGATTTTATATAGGACACCATACAGTCTGCGCTATACAAAAACAAGTTGTATCATTTTTCCTATCTATAAAAATAAAAGTCGCCTGTTACTAGAGCCAATAGCTACGAGAACTGATGTAAGTTGTAACAGCCTATTTTACATAATATTCTCAGTCATGGCCCTGTTTATTATTATAATTAGGCGAGTGTATTATAATAATGTATAATGTGAGATATTACTGGTCAAATAATTTACCTGGGCTGGATCTCTCTGATGCTTCGTTAGAAGAATCATGCTAAGCATTGTCTTTGCGGTTTGGAAGACTCTTTCTATCGATGGCGGCCTGATGGATATCACCACCAACGCCACTGGAGATTGTCTAACTGTGCGCAGTGGAGCATATTCGTTCATTCTGCCTCAGGGCTTTATGCGCAACCCCACACTCCACTTACTTGAGATCGGCTAGTAGAGGTTCGTATACAACTGCAGCTAGATGGTATAGCTTTCTCTAGAGTATCCACAGTAAAATGCGATAGGTTATACATTGGACAGTTCTGATTGTCACCTCTGTCTCAGGGCAAGCCTGACTTCCTGTCCTGTTTTTGGGCAGAAACGACAAGTGGCTCAGACGCTATCATGTTTCTTCTTCTGCTGATCAAAGTCTAACAGCAGCAAAAATATCAATCAATGGGTCGAATTCCCAGATGGACGCAACAGGTCGTACAACGAAGCTGCTTTGTTTCTGTGATGCTATCGACTGCAGTACAGGTATACAGTGTGTCCTGCAGCGCTCGTGGCATCAAATGGAATTAATACTCACTAATGCAAAATGTGGCCTTTCTCCTGAACGGCTCCGTAGCAAAAGCATTCAGGACAGCTTAGAAGACTAAACATAAAACGATGTAACTAAATTTTCATCTCTTGACTTGAATTACGATAGCTAACAACACCTAACGCACTTAACTGGAATGATAAATTGTAAAATGACCTTATTTGTATCAAATAAAATAACATATGGCCATACATCATATCCGCATAATAAGGACAACCTCTATAAAATCAGGCTACACATTTTTCCAATAGATGACCTCCGGGTCGAACCGTGCCTGTGATTTCTAAATTTAAGCTCGGAGGTTTCATCAAACAAATCAGTGTGACTTCTGGAACAATATTTTCTATCGGTAATTATATTAAACTGAGCCTTTCATATAGTTCAAATATATATTGTCGCGAGATGCAGCCAGCTGACCTTTTCGCCTATCTAAACGCGGTAATACAAGCTGTTCATAACGATGGTGTATGGCCTTATGTTTAAAAGATAGCTTTCCAATTCTGGTTCTCACGTTAGCAGAAAAATTTGGTACAAGGAAGCCGCATTGACAAGGAAAAGATCGACACACACAGTTGTGTACACACAAGAGATCTATCTGTAGAAGAGGATCTGCCTCTAGCGGTTTGCCGTTCAGGTAGAAAGTTTCACAAAATACATAATCAACGCTTTTGAGAAACTTCGGTCTCCTGTTGTAACATATGAATTCGGCATCTAAATAGGTAACGTCCAAAGAAGGCTATTCTACGTCACTAGACTGACTGCCTAAGTTGTATCCTTTGTTAAGCTGTATTCCTGAATACAAACAAATTGCTTAAACCAGAAGACGTCATATTAGGCGATATAATAAAAATTCAACATGGCTTTATTTCCTATCCTTTCGCATGTTAGGAACAGTATGTAAGCGGCGAGGAAAGACAGTAGAATACAAGATCTTTCACACAGTAGCATGTTTGTTTTATTAGCATGTCGATTATTTTTTATACGAAACTGCACACTGTACTCTTGAAGGTGTTCCAGGCTTCTGGTAACTGCTAAAAGGAGGCACTTTTCCTGAGGACAGGACAAAGCAAGGGCACAATTTTTTATTCCTTCCCCAATTTCGTAATAATACGTTTATCACAACGCAACGGCCAGCACGTGGGTATACTTTTGACAGATATAATTATGATGCCACTTACAGTCGTTTTTCTCCAGCGTCCATTCAACGTCCCGTCAGTGACCCAGAAATCCATCGTCTCGACCCGACGGCCGTCAGAATTTCGCTTCGGTAAGCACGTTTTGTCCTAACCCGGCAAGTCAACTGTCTTTCGCCAGCTTGGCGCGCAGACCTTAGGAGCTCTCGCTCTTTTCTACTGAAACCAACCAAATTCATATTCAGGAGACACAAACCGAGAGTGTATACGTAGACAAACATACATGTATCATATATACATACGTATTGCGTATAAGGTGATTGTTTCGATCTCGTGGGTAGGTAACGGCACGTGAGGGTTGATTTCACTACGATGAATGTCTCAGTTGAGCAATACAATAGGTGGGCTTGTAGCGGTAATACTAATAGCCGTGGTAGCAGTCGTTGCTTGGTTGAAAGTACTTCCGTCTGTAATTAAATCCTGCTGTACTGCCGCACATGTTTAACCCTTGACAACGAAGACAAGGATGCCGCTGCACAGATCGACTCTATTTAAATCTTACGCTGGTGTGCATATCGTTTCGCAAAGCGACTAGTTCCCGGTCGCGACTGAGGAGTCTTCGAAACTGCTAGTATTATCAGGCTATAATCATGCTCTGTTGTCTAGCAACGAGCTTATACCGCTATTGTTTGCAATTAACTAACTATTGTCCGATAACTAATTTCCACAGGGATAACGAAATGGTAATTAAAATTAGAAGTTTACCATTTCAGGGGCAGGTCGTCATGGCAGGATCAGATGTTGTTTCTCCGTCAAATGATGATAAGAGTGTTCCATCATTCGGATCATTTCGACTCTATTTCTTACCAGAACGTTACGCTTCAGGCCATGGATAGATAGTTGCCTAGGAGACAATAGCGAGATTTTCAGTAGGTTAGTGCGCTGATGACGGCGTTACTGCCCCTGTTGTAATCACGGCCGCCGCCTCTCTACGACCACCAGCACTATCAGATAGCAGAGTGAAATGCTGGACAAGGTTGATGCCGTTATGGGTCGGGTAAACGTGTCGGGGCATGACGGAACTGCATATTCTGACTAGCCAGCCACGCTAGTGGCAGAGGTACTACCAATGGCAGCTGTTGTGCTTTGGTCGTAGCACTGAGCCGTGGGGTATAGCCTAACGGCTAAACGTATGGACCGAACGGACGCAGACGTCCGACAGGAAACGGCAACGTTGAAACCCGCTGAATTTGTCGTTCCTTGCTAACCTAACAGCAGAGAAGTGGAAGCCGGCTAAACTCAAATCAAAGCGGGCGTTGCGTGAATAAGAAATAGAGGGACAGCCCTAAGGTATGTTCCTAGCATCTCGCTCTTTCGAGCGCTGGACGTGCTTACCACCATCAAATAATTCAACCCTTCTTACCCTCCAGCATACCCTCAGTTCACCCCTGCAGGCCTACCACTATCCTTGGATGATAAGCGTAGTCACATGTCTTCTGTTTTACGTAGCGTAGCGCCGAGCGGATGGATTTTGCTAATTATACCAATAACTCGTCTTAAATATCTGAACATTCTCAGCTCCTAACCGGGTCTGTGAGCATATTACCGCCTTGAGACATAAGGGAGTTTAGATTCTCCGTAGGGTCGATTGGAGTAGACTTGAATCAAGGGTGGTATTAGACGAGCACCCAGAAGACGGGAATATTGTCCTCTAATCATAGCCTTTAGTATATAGACCGTAGGTATACAAGGCTAAGCTCATATTGACAGATTATGTACAGGCATGCAATGTTTACCTGAGTAGCTGCCTTGACTTTCTGCTGTAGCGCCAAGTTATCCTGATAAAAGTATGCTCACCTGGTGAGCACTTAGACGAAATCTATGTGATAACTTGTAGAATCAATATATATGGAATGATTTACGGATACTCAAACCAATATAAATATCTCACGTGTATCTATTTATATACAGAAAGGCGGTGATTTGAAGTTATATTGGTACTTTCACATAACGCTATCAACGTCAGCTGTATAGGTAGACAGCGCTCAGCGTCTCTTCAGTAACCGATGTCCCTCTGTTCGGGCGGCAAGCTATGCCATGATACTTCACAACGAATAGGCCCCTCGAGGTGAACTGAAACGGCCCGTTCGAGTCCTTTACTATGACACTTTTTGATGCTGTCAGGTCTACTAGTACTGTGCTTCTCGCCATTTCCCGTTCATGCTACTAGCTCCATCGGTTATATGGGGGCAAATTACGGGGATCAGAAAAGGGCAGAGTGGAGTTGGCCTTGTCGTGAACCACTCAATCTCGGCTCAGCGTCCTACAGCCGTGTCGGATTGGCCTAGCATCAAAGGTGATCACGAGGGAGCAGTGGAGGTCGGTGACGGTGAAATTATTTACGCGAATTATTCACCGTCTATTGCACTCCGTAAATCAAGGAACGCACCTTTTCATAGAGTACAATAGTACCTATATCATACGCGCATATCGACTACGCATGAACAGCTCTTCGTAAGATCATGTGTAAGTTGTTGTCTGCTATTTTCATTCTTGCCTTTGACCAGTTTCTATCAAGCAATTTCAACATGTTCTAAACAATTTTGCGTTCGTTATGTCTTGTCTAGCATCTTAAAAGATATAACCAAGCAAAACTGAATGGCCACTATTACGTTCTTTATTACTTAGCAGACCTACGAAGAGTACAACGAAGACAATTGATGGAGAACTACTTTTTAGTGTTACGGCATTAGAGGTGAAGAAGTGCTTAAGCCACAAATCGTGAATTGTGATGATCTTCACTGCGTGAAAATCTGGCCAGTGATCTACAAGAGCGCTCTGTGCAGCCGAGATAGGCTCCGTACTATCTTCCACTATTTACTAACGTTAGAATTCTAAAGGCAAAACGAAGGATTTAATGTAAAGTTACTTCCAACTCAGTCGAAGTTATTACCAAGCACACGTGTGCACATCATTATTTGAATTTCGGCACTGATGGAAAAGCAAATAATTAATATATCTACGACAAAAGGCTAGCGCAGAACAAATGTTCGAACCTCGGACAACCTTTTGTGTAGACATATCAAAGGACTCTACAGGATCTGGAACAACGGCTTCATAATAAGAATAAACACAGCAGCGAGACGAATGTACATATCGTATCGAGTTAGTTAGGTCCATCAAATCGAGTCAAGAGATTGGCGAAGAATCGCAAACGTTAGTTGCGTTATGTGACAACATTCATTGGATTACACATGTTCAGGCCCATGCTGAAGAAGCTGACAAGTGACTTAGGACGAACACTCTAAAAATGAGCGGATAAATGAGCCACCTTTATAGAAGCTCTTTCGTTAGGTAAAAGATCTACTTAATATCCCAACCGTGGAGCTGTGCTTCTTTGAAAACCTAAAAAGAAAAACTTTTGTTATCAAGGTTAATCTATGGTAACGATGACTCCCGTCCGATTTAATATACAAAATAAAAGATCGTAGCCAATTATGCTGCCGATGTTGTCAAAAGGGTGGAGAAAGGGTCAAGGGGTACCACGTAAGTTATAAAAAAGCACGTTTTTAGAATCCAAGGTGACTAAGCATTATTTTGAGAGCAGAATACGAAAAACAAAATATCGTCATCATTGTTCAAATAGCGTAAATTATCTTAAATATAGTGAGACAAACCAATTACCCACTTCTACCCCAATTTGTGGCCCATACGAAGCTCCATAGCTATAGGCTGATACACTTCCCAGGCGATATCTTACGGAGGACATAAATACCCTGAATATCGTTTTGTACCTCAAAAATCTATGAGCAGCGTTATAAATTGTCGAAAAGGTACTATCTAACTAGGTGGCTTTGAAGTT
Source organism: Varroa jacobsoni (assembly GCF_002532875.2). Lineage (NCBI taxonomy): Eukaryota > Metazoa > Arthropoda > Arachnida > Mesostigmata > Varroidae > Varroa > Varroa jacobsoni. The sequence continues at coordinate 45,736 of NW_019213542.1, read as the reverse complement.
ACGTACCTCAAGTAACACGAATCGCGTGAGATCATCGTATCATTTGAAAGCCGAAATCTAACTGAGCTAAAATTGTTGTCCTTAATGCCTTTATTCAGACTTAAGGTAGTGCGCTTTGAGGACGTGAGAACCTTTTTAAAATGTAGATATATTTTGAAATTTTATTATGATAAAAACATGAGTGCCATCCAGGAACTTGCAAAAATGTATGCTACTCATCGAAAGTAATAACCCTGTCGCTTTTGTTCCGGAAACTTACTTGTGTAAGAAGTGTTTCACCAATCACGGAAAAAGATAACTGAATTATTACGAAAGTTGAGCAAGATCGGCGTGTGAGTGGTCATGAGGTCGCCAAAGCACCAGAGATTTACCACCAAACAGTTGTAAATTGACGAAAGCTAGTTCGGTATTTGGGTGTCACACAGATTGACGCAGAAAATAATTACTGGATCCTATCTCCATCGGTGAAACTCCATAGAAACGCAACGAAATGAGCCATGGATCATGGACGTCAATCAGAATGACGCTATGTGTTTGGTGACACCGGAAACGACTAGGGTTGTTGCCGTCTAGCAAGGCCATTGATTCGGATTCCTATAGTTAATAACCTTAAATTTACAAGAAGCGACTGAAAAAAAATCGTCTCAACAGAAAAATTACACTATGACAATGTCAATCTACATAGATTTATAGACACCCAGCCGAAACCGGAAGAACTTGAATGGGCAATTTTAATCCTCGTATAGGGCTTGGATCTTAACCCATCAAACTATTGTTTGCTTCAATCGCTGCAGAAATACCCTGATGGTGGTAGAAATGGAGGGGTGTGAAAATTGCTTATCACAATTTTCTGCCCAGAACCCACAGAGGTTCTACAGTGTTAAGATTATTGTGTGCCCAAAAAAATAGCAGAAGGTTGTCAATAACAATGGCGTATAGTTTAGTGATACTATATAAGAAATAAGTGCTTCCGTTTCGACTTTGAAAGCAAGAGCCTCATTACGCCTGATTAATCCTAGGCAGCAGGGACAGAATATGTATCGTCTATACATAATGATGCACTAGAAGCGCCCATTTATCGACGCTATCGAGAAGCACGAAAGATTCCCACATTGAGGCCGAAGCAATGTCTTCTGCAAGACCTGACATTGACCGAAAATGGTCCGCATACCTAAGCAAGAATACCCCGAAGGACATTGTATACTTGTCCTAATTATTGTACATTGAGAAGAACTACTTATGCGAACGTTTATTACAGATAGACAGTAAATTATACTATGGAATGGAATGGAAAAACTGCAAAAATTTTCGCCTATAAGTTCTATGTGGAACGGTTCCGACATTATTTAGCAGCAGTACGTCCCGGCTTGGCTGATTTCAATTTTCTTTTTCTTTACACATGCGGAAAAATTTTCAATGGGTAAGTTTTCCAATTCAAAATGCACTTTTCAATCAAAGCTTTTCATTTGAGGCCTTAATTGCTTGAGAGCGTTAGAGTGTCACTCTGAATTTTCCTGTTAGCCCTAATTCAAAATCACTATTTCCTCGCGCTTCAGCGTGCTTTACATTTTTAATTACAGCTTCCATAACCTCAACTAGTAGTAGTAGTAGTAAATAATTAAGAGGACCGGACAGTTTAAACTACTTAAGCTAAAGTACTTTTATTTCGAGCTTTGCTACCCGTCAATTCACTAAATATTCGTATTCTTACATGATATATTAAATACTTCTAGTGGCATCTGTTACTATCACGCTAGAAGAAAGACAACGAGTTGACCTCGTGTTTTTAAATCTACTGCCAATGGAGTAACTTTTTGCTACCATCTAATAGGCAAATTGACCTTGAACTGAGATCAGAATATCAGCGATTGGCGTATAAAATTAGGTAACAAACAACAGCGAGCAGATTATGAAGGTTTTTCTATTTGTTCGACATGTTTGTTACTTTTTGGAGAAGTACAGTATATCGGGTAGCTACACTAAACAATGGGTCCCGTAGTGAGGTCTATCAACCTTGAGCTTATCGATTAATAACGTTGTTTCAATCACATATATTGTGTATATAATGTAATTGATTCTGGCTGTCATACTTATCTTGGCGTTATTGTTAGCCGACTTTTATGTCGACTTATATGGTTCGAGAAGCGCTTTCGGCAACCAAGGATAACGTATCGCACCATGGTAAGGGAACTCGACAATACTACCTTGATTCAAAGTGAATATTTGTATATTTCCTTTTCACTTACCAACTTCCCTGCCGTTTGTTGTCAACGAAACATATTTTAAAACGGCGACCCTGGTCGACTCAGGCTCAAAATACACTATCGTCCTGATGCAGGCCAGTGATAGGACCCTGAGCCCCACTCAGTCAACAGTTATTCCAGTCATTCCCACAGTCAACCACGGACTGTATCTTAGAGTGTGATAAAACGCTTCTTGAAGTGGCATTCCAGTTTCATCATTGAAGACAGCACGATCAGCATCGTTGAAGATTTGTTCGGTGTTAAAGAAACTCATAGCTGCGCCACTAAAATCAAGAGGTTACAGATTGACTACAGTTTCGCCTTAAGGGTCAATATTAAAAAAGACCATGATCAAGCCAATTTAGGTTGATGGCATAATGGAAGCGCGCTGCCAAGCCTATCTCACTCCGAATTCAGATCAACCGAAGTCAAACTCCGCACTCAAAATTTTATATATGGTAATATCATCTGTAGGTAGATACACTTACAATTTGGTTGCTTAAAGGAATAACCTATCTAAAACTACTGATCTAACGTATAATATATACAGTTAGGGCAGGCATTATCAAACAGATTCAGTATTTGCTGATTTAGTCACATAATGAGTAGCATCCTCTGCAGAATTTAGGCTATCCGGCCTAGATTGAAAATATTGAAATAAAAAATGTTTATAGCTTATGATGAATATGTACATCAGCACTATATCAATATCAGAGAGGTTTCCGATGGTGCTTTTGTAGCATTTTTGATCGTCTTTACCCTGTTTTGTACTCAGTGGTGAAGACAGTCACATAATTTCTGATTCAGAGAAATAGGGTTTTAATCTACTTCCGCATTTGTTACCTGTGGCCGTGTGAGTGAACATGGTCGTTCCGTATTATTGCTGACGTATGACACAAATCCTTTCGGATGTTTGTAACCCCAAAGTATCTCCGATATGAAAAACAAAAAACGTAGCTGGTTCTGGAAACTGAGCCAGACAATACGTATCATGATTAATAGCGTTCCTCATAGAGCATTTTTCTAAAAATCACGATATCGATATTACCGCAAGTATTCAGATTCCAAAAAAGTTTACCGCTGGCAAACCCGGTTCTTCTCGGTGCTGCTATTCGTTTTGAGTGGCGCTCTTGAAGCTGAACTTGTAACTCTACGCCAATAGCAAAAGACAAACAAAACAATCAGCGACTGCCTATCTGACCTCGTTTTCTTGTGATGCTGGTTTCCCTAAGCTCTTCCACCTTAGGCCAAAGGAATTCTTTATTTCGCTCATGCGAATCAACGGAAGGACCAAAATAAAGCAGATGCAAATAGAAATACACGTAGGTGGTGCCTTGTCTACACTTGCCTAGGGAAGCTTTAGCCTTAAAAGGGGCTAACCTTTCGCCTAAGGATCGAATAATTGTAATCGTCCAAAGACTTGTAAGGAGAAGCTAAACTAGGAAGTAGCAGTCACCCCGGGTGATGATGCCTAGTTTCACGCATATATGGGCGACAAATATGATATGAGGCAGAGTGGCGACGGAAAGTAATTTTGCTACCAGCAGACTCTGGGGTCCCGCGAATTGCGACCATTGTCATAGCTAATATGTGGACTGAAAGGAATGAAGCTTTAACGCAGAAGCATGCTGGTCTGATGATAAGAGAATAAAATTTTCTTCTTTCTGCTGAAGTCATGATTTTACGTCTACTAACTTATATACCTAAAACTTGTAAGTAAAGAAAAGGCGGAGAAATCATAGTGATTGCTACGCACTCTGCTACCCACGCGTTTGACGAACTTTAACGACTGGAGAGTTTCGAGTCGGCTCCCAAAAATTTAAATTTTAGGTTAAATATATAGAAATAAAATACATTTTTTAAATTAACTCATAAGTCCATTAAACTATAAAGGGTTTTTTAGCAGGGCTTCATTCGCTTACGCGATACCAAAGGCTAACCTCGGACTAGTACCGCCAACTACTTTAAAGGTATAATAGATTCCAAAAGAGCGGTTCAACTTAGAAAAACATCTTAAGTTCTTCTGAGACTTAATTCGTTCCATAAGACAACGTCAATTGATTAGGGTGTCTATTTAATTCGCGCTGCAAATGGTTAAAGTGGCCGTTCCCAATGGAAGACGAGAAACGACCTGAACCGTTTCTAATAGAAATTCAGACAAAAGCTAAACATGCATACACAGAAACAAGGATAGCAAAAATTAGAATTCGCGCTACGCTTATAAGATCCGAGTAAGTTGTTTCCTCACTATCCGCATCAAGGACTAACCGTTGCACTTATGCGGTTCGCCACGTATATCTATTTTTGAAAGGTTTTAGGAAACCTAATTTACTAAGACGCCACCTATGGTGACGCGTCCTTTAACTTATTTTAACTGTATAAAGGATATGTTTAGGCCTAACGAGCATAGGTTAGCAAACTGAGCTGGTTATTTCAGACAAGGCAGTCAAAAGCATAATTTTACTTGAAGTAAGTTTCATCAAGAATAGTTATCCTCAAATACTTATTTATGAATGCCCATGCGTTTTACAATGAGAAAAATTTTGTTTCTCTTAGTCTACTACGAGTGCAGTTTTTAGAGAAATACTATAAACAAACGATCAAATTAATTTTATTTTTCTTGCCACTCCATTCGTGGTTCGCTTTAAAAGCGCTAAATTTCCATAATGGCATGCATCTGACATGCTTTCAATAACATTCGTGTAATTATGGCCTCTTTTATAATTTACGTTTTTTTGGAGATTTTTTGGTGGTTAATCTAGGGACAAACTGAATAGTACCTGCTACTAGCGAGACTCTAATATAATCACCCATTCAATGCAGAGTTACTAATGATGGATCCCACAACGAGCACTTTTGAAAAAAAAAATTGTTAATTGCGTAGTAAAGGTCCTGCGCTGTTTCTACGTAACGGTGAACATTTAGATCTAACTTGAACGCAGGCCTTCATACGTCATCGCCATCGCACTAAAATAAACCCTGCTTATACAAGTAAGCACACAAGTATTGGCAAAAAACTTCAAGAGCAGGGGGCATACGCAGTCAGCTATCTATGATGACATTTGTTGAACCCACAATCCCAAAGAAGCCTTCCCTTTTAATAACAACCACGTCACCTAACGGGTACCATGTGTGATTATATTTGCATAATAGTACAGTTGAAAAGAAAACGCATGACTTTTCTATAGTATACAGCGGTCTAGCCCCCACAGAAAATGTCGGTGTCTTGTTCTCAAGACGGATTCAGGGCCTGCGGCGTTACAATTCTAATTTTGTGTTAAGGGAACTCGTGAGAAACTCTAACATGAACGAATGAAATCAGAGATCATGTTTTTCGGCGAGTGCGCAGCATTTATAACATGCACGAGAACATGAATAGGACCTTTCACCACACACCTATGTATATTTCAAGGAGAAATGCAGAGTTGGGTTAATGTCGCGTACTTTACAATTCAGCATGTTCTCCGAAGTAGAGATTCCTCTCGGCAAGACATCCAATAGAAATGAACGCACTAGTGGACACTCGGTGCAAGTAACAGGGTTTCTAAAAGGGCTTCTACAAGAGCCACTATCTTTTAGGATATTTTTCCTGGCACTTTTTTTAGCTAGGCGAACTCTTGGGTTTGATAAATATTACCGCCCTTGAACCATGGCCGGAGGCACCAATGCTACGAGGAAAGACTAGACAACAGTAATAAACTGGGTTACCCCAATTTATTATTTTAAGTGGAAGGACAAGAGCAGTCTTGAATATGTAACGTGATTGTACTTCTAAGCACAGGTAATTAAAGTGGAACAGAGTCGAAATCTCGAAGTATCTAGAATCGGTTGGCACCAGGATCTTTGTATAGAACATCCTATATGGACAGACTTTAAAACAGCCATTGAAACTGTCCAATATTTAAATCTGCTAGCAACCTCGCTACTTTCTGGGTCGATAAATGCTTACTTAGCAGGAAATGAGAAAAAATTTGGAAATGTGTTAGCCTAGATGGTTCTTCTTGAAATCCTTGCAGGGCTTGTTCCTCACCTGCGTGGACCGGGTATGGAAACGACTGGGAACGCGTTTTGGCGGCTTCCGTTTTGCATAAAGGAGCCTCTGCGCTTGGCTATGAGGGAACGGTTGAGAAGATGGTTTTTGCTTTGTAGATATAGAGAAAAGGGCACTGCGTATAGGGTTGTGAGAGTGGGATATAGGTACTCCCACTAGAATGGAGGGTCCTTAGGGGCAGGATAGTTGCCGGACATGGCCAATGCCTACTCTTTATTTTAAACTGTTGATAATCGACAATGTGGAACGCAAAGTGATGCCTGTTTTTTCACATCTACTGCTGAACTTCTATGATCAGATCGTGACATCGAACGGCGTCTCCGAAAAGTATGGTAGAAAGCGTAAACGATATGTTAGGTTTTCTAGAATTGTAGTTGAGTTTTCCCATATACAAGTTACTCGGCAGTAGTTATAAGTTAGCGAATACAGAAAAGCACAAAATAGTTCAAGGTACTGAGTAATGTACTTCTGTGGTGAGCTTGTGTCGCACTTCTATGCTCGATCATCTGTTTTGCAGGTACAATATAAGCGTTCTTGAGGTGGCAAAATAGCACAAATGTTTTCCTCCTTGTTAATAAATGTACCCTATTTACACTACTAGGGAAGACTGAAGAGGTGGAGATACGATTTAGTTTCATATATGCCACATGACAAAAATTGTTTAATGCACTTCCTTCTGGCCTCTAACCTTTCTAAATAATAAGAGAGACACTCTTTGCCCATATGCCCTCAAGCAGCGCCGCGCTCGATGCAGGTAAGTTGCATGAACATCTCTAGGTCGCTCCAATCCTATAGATAGGGTAGCGGTTATTGGAGAGAAAGGAATAGAGAAGCCTATGCCAGCACAAGCTACCCCGCGTAACACTAACCTGCGTCTCTGTATGAAATGAGAGGCAAAGCCCCTGAAAGCGAACGGCCCACGAATACCGCAAAGGACGGCGACGGCTGTAGCACTCGCCATTTTCTTCTAAGTGCGCGCAATTATCTTTCACGACCGCGCTGCGCACACGGTCGCAAAACACAGCAGCAACGAAAGAAGAAACGCTATGGTAGATGCCGTAGGTAGACAGGGTAAAAGCGTCATAAAAGAGGTAAAGAAGCGGAACGGGAGAGAGCTATAAGGGTGAGACAGGTGTCTTCAGGACGACTCGTCGCAGACGCTTACACAATGAGAAAACGGAAAAAATACATACAGTATTCAGTGAAATAATCAGTTGTCGTAATTGGTAATGTGGGATCATTTCTATCGATCAATAGATCAAAACCGTTTCTTTCACAGGTGAAATCACTGATTGATCCCAGTGGACCCGTTTACATAGTTCCTTGGTGAGATGTGCCATTGAGAGACATGATTGTTCGTTCATACATCGGTGATCTAAAATAAATGTAAAGATTTGTAAGTATGATTTGCTTCTACAAACTCCAAATATGGAGTAATATTTGCGTTAGTAACGCTGCTACAAATACCCAATCCTGATAATCTGACAAATATCTGTTTTAAGGATTTGAAAAATTCGTACAAATTACTTTTGAAACCTAGGAGTCTATTATTGCAGGTATAGAAATATTGTATAGAAACCTATTATTTGTAGATGCATATAGCGCACCCAATCTTACTAGGATTCGGTTTTTGCGATTCTCTGAAGAAGACTCCCTATCTACTAAAGAAAAGTATCCCTTTCTACAAGAGTGTTACGGAGCGAGGCAATGCAAAGTGGTAGTCTTAGTGAGATTGTTCTCATAATTGTGAGGTCGATATTCGGTGATGGGCGACACTTTAATCGGTCCCGCCATTCGCAGCAGACGACGGTGCAACGTTCCACGCAGGATATACAGGATCGCGCATCGTGCAAAAAATCGTTAATTGATGTACTATTCATAAGAGGGCAGATTATTCAAGCTAAGTAGGAGTGAACCCCGAATGTTGTTAGCGGCCGACGCTTACGACTCAGACAGACAGAAACTTTAGAGTTTGATTCGTTAATTTAATAAGAGCGATGATTTCCTTATGCAACAATTAATCATTTGACTTTGCCTGCCAAATGGTGCGTACCTGCCGTCTGGGCCATATTGGAAGAAGACCCTTATGGCCGCACATAGCTGTGGAAGATTTCTTCGGCTAAGTAAACCACTGTCTAATGAATCTATTGTATAATTAAGAAGTAAGCTAAATTTTCCTGGTTTGACGTCCGGCACCGGCGTTACGCCGAAAGTAAACTAGGGAGCCTAAGCAAAGCGTGCTTATAAAGCAATCCTTTAAGTCGGTAAAAACTTCAGTTAGCAGTGTGAAAAAGTTTGCCGCTGCGTAGCAGAAGGCTATGCTTCGTTTAAAGCAAAACACTTACTTTTATATGTTATATACTATAAGAAGGGGATACGAGCGCGTTGTCATGTAGCGATTGAAGTTGAGAAACTAATCACAGAGTTAGAAAAACTGTATTTTTAACAATCCAAGCACTCCGATGATCACTTATAGCAAAATCATCATGTAGGATACCATTATCTGCTATTGATTTTTACATGTGTAGAGTCATCTTTCAGCATAGAGTGCCTCTAAATCAAATATTTGAACTTCCGTATTATATAACTCGCGACGTTTAAGCTTGCTAGCATTGCTCACTTTAAAGTTAATCCGGTGGTATTCCTCAGTAGCAGTCCAGGTCGGCTTAAGATGCGACTGGTGCTAGCTTCAAGTTAGTTGCGTTCATATTGAGGAATAGAGGTATTAAGGCGCTGATTTTCTTCATAGCCCTAGATTGCTATATGTTACACTGACTGATTAAAGTGCTTTTCAAACTTGGTGTTTCTGGAACGTACGTCGCGTATTTTATACACGTAAATCAGTGAAACAAATATTATATCCTGATTTTTTTTGCTTTTAACACAGTTGGTGCCGTGTCGCGTAACCAAGACTGCTCTTTTTCCAGAAAAAAAATACCCTGTACAAATGATACGCAGTCCTTTGTTTGTTATAGTATTTTCGGCCTATGTCATAAGGACGTCACACTGTTCATCTCGTTGCAAGGGAACGCAATATGAAACACGATTACTTGGTTTCTTTTTTTCAGAGAAAGGTACAAATGAGGCAATATATGACATGTTGACATTACACTAAAGTATGACTCGTGCTAAGAGAGCTGCTACCTTTGGTGACAACGTGGACAAAGGACAAAATGTGTTAACACCTATCTGTTATCAACTTCTCTCCGAAATGTATGGTCTATATTATAAAAATGCGCTGTTTAACCCTTACCTTAAACAATCTAATAGAAATCAGTGTGTTTTCGAAGCTCTAATTTATTGGCCGCTCAAAATCGGTTTATATATCGTATAAATTAAACATTGATCGACATTAAATGTTTCGACCTTGTTTTTTTTTTCGTGTTACACTGGTAGATGCTCGAATGACTTGACTACCGTTAATCATAAAAATGAAGATACTTCCAGAAGAAAAACACGCGATTTCTTAGAAAAGCGCCAGCGGTATTGAAACGCAACTTCTGTGTGTTTTACGCAATATAATTAATGATTAGCTCGAATACGGAATTGGGTCTTCTATTACAAATTTTCGGTACCAATTAAATGTTTACCGTCCGTAATCTACTACGGATAATCTTGTTAGGAACGTTACTCGAATTTAACTGCGCCATATATCTACTGTTGGAAGATACTGCCCGATCCATACTCCAGTCAGCTTTGTATCCTCAACAATAATGGCACCGGCATGATATTCATAACCGACTGGGCGGATACTGCGTGCATCAAGGCCACGTACATTAGCTATTACATACACACGAAGCGCACGCTTCACACATCAACACAATGAAAACATAATCGATGTTATTGATCGGAGTATTCAACTTCGTGGCCTGCTGAAAAAAAGGTATGTTTCATCAGCTTCGTTGTTGTTTAGTTTCTATTCAGCTTACTTATATGTGACATTATTATCTTTTCACTGGAACTTCTTTTGAGCAACAGATTCATCTAGTAAGCAAGTGTCCTACGTATTTGTCCTACACAACTTTTTTAAAGGAAATATTTCGAGTAAAGTTGGCAAACGATATACTGTACCCGGCAGCGTGGTTTGCTAGCGGCCTGAATTCATGGAGATGTTAATGATACATACATTTTCTGGTCTTAAGGTGAACCAAGTGCTATTGAAGGAACCACAATATGTAACAGATGGTATTGATTGTTTTAATGTAAAACTTACGACAGATGGCCAATATACGAGAATTAGGTATTCTGGTGTCGCAGGCCCGCACGGTGGAGTACGACTTGCTCGAGTAATACTCTCGTAGGAAGTGATAAAGAAAGAATATAGACAATATTAACGTATAGACAAAGAAAAGTTGCCGATAAGGAAACATTCTGCCCTGCAGTTAACGATATGTCATACTTCGTGTACGGCAACGTTCCCTGCAAGGGAGCTGGACATATCTATACAGCAGCTATTTTCTCGCTCGACCCAGCGTGAGACCCACCGAACTTCAATACGTAATAGACGCTGGTTCTTTTTTACAGCTTCTCCAGTGATAAATGGTGGATGTATGACGGCAGTGTGCGATGGTAGTTATATAGCGACCCTGTCCAGTCAAGTACGTCTCGGTTTGTATGGAGTGCTGAAAAAAGGAGACAAACTATTCTCAGAAAAAATCTTATAAAAATTGTCGGATTCCTCCAGTCGCGCTGTAATAAAATTCGCTGCCCTGTTTTACAGTAGATGATTTATTAGAAAGTTCAATTAGATGTCTGCCTAATATACAAATTACCTCACCTTGTATTTATTTATTATCGAGTGTCTCTTTATACGTTGTACGTAAACGGACTGGAGATTAACATCTAACTGAATAAAACATGACTCCACTGTCAAACAATATGAGCACTGAAGTCGTCTATAATCAGATACTAGATCAGAAACAAAGAAGGAAGCACTATTACGAGCTCCTTTCCAACTAATTTGGTAAACTTTTATGAAGAGCCCGTGTGATCCTAGGGTGCGCTTAGAGTGAACAAGCTTATATATAGGCCTTATTTACCTCTACTAGATAGTCAATAGACTTTCTCATCTCGTTACTTGCTGTTACCTATTGATCTGTTTCGTCGTAAACTGCGTTTTTCGGCAAACGCTCGTAGCTTTACAAATTAGCGCTATAGCCTCAGAACAAGTCTTCATCAAGTGGTAGACGTACGAGCGGCTTCGTACTATGTGTATCGGATTAAATGGAGTATTGATTTCAATGAGTATACGTTTGAGTGCATTTGAAGGCCACGGTCCAGTAGGTACGTTTAGAGAAAAGTCTATATCGTTCATTATATTTAGCATTATTACTTATAATAGTTTAAACAACATAAATTTGCTCGTTGAAAAATATATCCTAGTTCCTGCCGCTAAATAATGTTCATACCGAAGCGATTTCGTTGGTATACTTAAGTATGATTTCGTCTCGCAGGACTTGACTTGGCAACCTTAGACTTAAGACATTAAAAGACGAAGGTATATTCCCGTATTTTTGTCGAGCACGTTTCTCTATCAGTAAGTTACTATTTTTTTGGGGGCTTATACTATACTCATATTGGCGGCTTGTGTACGCCCCCAATATGAGACAACGGCTCGGCTCTATTGGTGCCGGTGCCCCTCGTACGTCCTAGTTTACGCTATACTGGCTAAATATCCACCCTTAATATAGCTCCATTGTACCCATAGTGTGTTGTATCGTTAAATGAATGCCTTTCCATTAAGATCAATTAGACTTAGTAAAACTCTATATGGGAAAGTTTACTATTACAATACTCTGCTGACAACGAATGTTTGTAGCAAATATTCCCAACATCTTTTTAACACGTGTTAATATTTCCATTATAAAAAATTTACCTGTAATGGTATTAGATGTGCATTATGGATACAATATCCCCAATGTTATTTTTATATGGACTATGTTGCTGAAACGATAAAGACCTAATACGTGGGGTGATTTCGACACAATTAGAATATCTAAATAAGCATTTCTTTTTGGTGTTTAGTTTTTTTTTCGTCTTTCCTGAGTCGCAAGGAGCGCCCAGGTGATAGGAGCAATCTACTTCCAGATTGCCTCAGCACCATAGATCTACTGTAATGTGGTCCCGTGATAGCTTAGTGGGTAACCTATTTGTCTACTGATCTTAGGGACCCGTTGTGGTCTAGACTCGAATCCATGCATAAATAGATTGCGTTTCGTGCTGATAAAATGCCTAACGGTGGTGCTGGACATAAAATTCGAAACATAGACTATAATATAATGTCATCGCCTGTACAGACAGGGGCGTGATTCAACTACATGTTATCAGATAGTTGCGGTAGTAGAGATTAATACGCATAGGGCGGACGATGCCGTTAAACCTAATTAAAAGACGTGCCAATATGGTGTTGATTTATGCTTTGCTTTTACGTAACAATTTTTCAGCGGTCCATTGCACTTAGACGCCTTTAAACTAGAGTAGTGTTCTCCAATATATCCTACTCACCTCAAGTCACTCAGTTGGTTGGGCTTACCTTACAAGTTACCTAAAAAAGATTACGTTACAATAAACTTAAACCGCTTGAATGTTTAGCACCTCCGTTATCGTTGTGCCATCTTCGATAGAATTAGAAAACCTTGTTTGTCTTCATTTACGACAGATCGATCTGCTCTAAAATGTTTGCCAATAACACCTAAGCAGCTTGTTTCGTACTCTGGTAAGTAAAGTCATCAACTTATTACGTTTTATCAACTCACTTTAAGTCGTACTAGGCTCTGAAAGAGACTAACGTCGCGTACTTAAGTAACTTATTTGGCTCTCTGTGGCCTTCCACCACCGTTTGAGCACCAAGCAGATCCTTTAATGAAGGAGACATCCACTGATGCTTTTTGAGGACCCACTTCGGGACTTCTGTCTTTTATTTCGAATCGCTTGCTTTCCAGGTCGTGCTTTAACGATCTGAAAGTTTTAATTCGGAAGAGCAAAGCTTAGGCTACACGTAAACCTCAAAGAAGTTGAATTTAGGGCCTACCAGAGACTGAGATCGCCAAAGCTTTACAAAGTCAAATAGTATCATACAGCGAGATCAACCTGTCTCTCTAAGGCTTTTCCATTGTTATTTTTTTGATTCAGTTTGACCGAATAAGGCAAAAGCCGCATTCGTCTTTTCATTGTGCTTCCGAATTTTACCTCTCATGTCCTTCTCATTCCACCAAACAATACTATGAGCACGCAGAAACAAATCCGGAGCTTAATCCTTCCTTTATTAAACAAAGGTTGTTCCTTCAAGTACGACCAACTACGCGGAAGTGCTATTTATTTAATTTATATGAATCAAAAGTTTAAAAAATGATTCTTTTTTTCCGTTAAAAATAGTTATAAAATAATTGTCTTTATTTCCATCACCGATTTTCAGTAGGGATTACTCTTTAGTATTTTGGGACCAGTCAGATGCCTATGATAAGCTGGTTCGCTAAATTTACGTGGAAGCTATTGTACCACCTTTGATATACGTAGTACGTAATTCTACCGGACGATTCATGACAATGTTATGTCATACTCGTATCTAGGCTTAGCGTAACACTGTCTTTCTTTTTCTCATAGGTTTACTTACAGCCTAAGTTCTGCCCTTTCAGATTAAAACATTTTAGATCAATGAAGCATGACTTAAAAGGCAAGCGACTCGAAACAAAAAAGTCCTCAAAAAATCTCAGTGGATATTTTCTTCATTAGTCAAAGGATATATTTGTTGCTCGAACGATGGTGAACGGCCAAGTAAATAACTTAACTATGGGATGTTAGTTTCTCTCAAAAGTTAGCGCGACCTAAGATAGTTTAAAATCTCTCGAAATGACTGGGCCGAATTGTCACGCGACTGAGCCTGCGCTTTATTACCATTTGCCCAGTGAGCCTGTTGAGGGCGATGCTTGTACCTCAAATCAATGTCTTTAGCTCCAAAGCGCTAAAACTAATTAGACAAACATTGTTCGATACTGCACGTAAGCCTTTGACCTCAGTTAGGTCAACGAAATATTTGCCTACGGAAAAATAATAAGAAAGGCAGCGTGCACCTTTTTGGTCATATGGTCTCAACGTACAGAACACTTTTCAAACGAACTCAGTAAAATGTAAACACAGTAGTAAACGCAGAGTTAGCAGAAAGGGGAATTTAGAGATTAAAGTTTTAATTACTTTCAAAATAGGAGTATTGCTACGTTTAAAATGGCCTAATTGAATGTTGAAATAGTAAAGATTGCGCAAATAATTCTTGGACTTACCTAATAATAATAGCTTTGAAAAGAAACGCAGAAACAGGACTATATCGTTATTCCTAATAGCCTTAAAATGAAAATCTCTTCAAAACACTCCAATAAAAAGCTTCAAGATATGTCCCAATAACTACACTAGAGCCATGTATACTCGTAGGTCACTTCTTGTCAGTATGCTAGATAAATGTTTTGTTGGTACTATATATTTAGCTTTTCTCAGTGATTGTCAGTCTGATACCAGAATACTCCCACATGCCTCATCACGCACGTGTCCCACTGGGCCTCGATTGTGCCATTTACTATATCGCACTACTTGAAGTCTTTGTTATGCAATCATGTTAAAATCTTTTGCTAAAAACTCTTAGCTCTCTTCAAAACCCACATTTGTTTCCACGGCGCATAACAGCAACGATAGCACCGCCAATCTGTTGCATCTACATCCACGAATCTTTCTCAATATTCGCGGATATCTAGGAATGATAATATTTGATGCTGTTTCATTAGCATGTTTCCTTCTTGGAACCTGCTTTCTTTTCCAACTGAATGGAACCTATAAAACAACCTGCCACCAGTACCTTTTAAAACGAGGACCATGTGCCAGGGGTCTACACAATGTGTAGTCGTTAACATTCTGTGCAAGTTTTAGGTAACATGCTTCCTCCACTTCGACTCTCACCATAGCCGCCTCACGATATGGCTGAAGTCTCAATAGAAAGGCTTGCGATACAACGGTGCAAGCAGCGAAGTTCCTTTATCATTAAAACGAGTTGCATCACAATAGCCTTCTTTTCTCAAGCCAAGGCGTAATGATAAATTCCTCATGTGATGTCATAGCACGAAGTGATAGGGTACCGCCGGGAACTTCTCTGGATGACAGAGCTTTTTGAGCGTATTTGGATTGGCGTTCGTCTCTTTGCTTCACAATTATCATTAAATAAGTGTTTTTCTTCTTTAGCATCCGCTACTTATTTAGAGTCTCATGATCAGTACGCAAAGATAGTAGTTAATCTGGGAGCTATGTGTACGCCTCTCACGTAGTTGGGCACCTTTGTAAAACATGCTTGTGCTTTTTCTCCCTTATGTAGTATACGACATTTCCTATTACTCTAACAACTCGCACTGGTCAGCCAACTCATGTGGCCGGAACCGCACGTTCGGCGCAAACTATTCAACGCTTTTCCAGGTTAGTACGTCAAGGTACGTGCGTGGACAGAAAGTGGACAGGGTTGCTGCATGCGGCGACGTGGACCTGTGTTTCTCGTGTTCATATCTTTTTGTTTTTGGCTACCCACACAGCACAGCCAGCCGCCGCTGTTGTTATCGTCCTGTCAGCTTTCCCATAATCGCTGCCGGAAAGCGGACCTTCCATTCGGCTGCATCATTCTGGGACGTAGAGCGGCAATCACTCGTACGACACCAGGCCAAAGAGATGGCCAAAAAAAACGTAGTCTGTAGTCAAATGAGCCTGGCTAGCAGGCAGAAGAACAGTTGGGCGGACGTGAACGTCTCATGGAGTCTTATTCTTCTTCATCGTCCTTTTCACCTTGTCGTCGTCGTCGTCGTCATCATCGTCATCGTAACCCTGCCAGGGTTCTCATCTCTTCTTATCTGTGTTGTGTTCCTCTGCTATCGCGCCTGCTTCTCCCTAGAGTTCCCTTCCCCATCGCTCGCGTCCTCTTGGTTGGCCTCTGCGAGCGAGTCTACATTACAGGGGTCACGAAGTGGGCCAAGTTGGAACGCATGTTTGTGCCCGGTTTCCTCACTACCACATACCACCCCTCTCTTCTCAGTCCCTTATCATTGTACAGGGTGCCTACGGTGTATCTTATAGAAGTTGTTTGTGGTCAACGTTAGCTGCTGCAAACTGTAGTTTCGGCAACAGAGCCATACTATGAGGCATTCAGTCGGACGTGGCTAAAGCCAAAACTCCGACGACCCAGGCGAGCGTCTTGTCTACTAGCCAGATAACGACGCCAAGGTGTGTGATAAGCAGAGAGGCGGAGAGCGAACGAGTCCACCATAGTGAGCACACGAATGCACGTTCATCTGGACCCAGAGGATCAAACTGGGTAAAATCTGGGCTGGTTGCCGGTCAACCTGGATAACGATGACAACCAACGTTGTTTGTTGTAGAAAGACCTTTGAGGTAAGGAAGACACATGAATCGGAGAAGTAGCGGGAAAAAAAGGCCAAACGGATGTATCAGTAGTAGTTTCACAACGGTGGCCAAATGTGTGAGAATGTATGTAGGTCATGCATGTCTGGTAAATGTTTAACGATGAATTGGGTGCTGATATGATCAACAGTTAAATTTTTGTTTTTATATAACTTTTTTTATAGAAACTAATTATATATATGCGCGCCATAATGTTAGCTTAACAGGATGTTTCAAGGATTAGAAAAAAAGCTAAAGGCAAGCCTTGAAATGCGAACTTCACATAATGCAAATAGGGATATCATTTGGCGTCTCCAGATTTGATCTCTCGGCTACAGTTTGGTTCATTTAAAGATTATGCCGCCGTGAGACGCCTGTTAATGCTATACTGAGCAAACATGGAACCTGAGAGGCTTTTATATTCAAAAGGATGTTTTTGATGGTTTAACCTTGCTGCATGGCTTTAAATTCCCAACTACTCCTTTAAATGTTTGGCCTGATTTTAGCAGCCGAATCAGCGCTGATGTCAAACAATTTGATGTGGTTTGTATAACTGCCACTTGGTCAGGCGTAATCAATATAAGTAACTTTTGGTTCAAACATTCGTGTTTTTTCCGTAGCTTTACTATGAATGGCTATTTAGAAATGGCTGTATTTACACAAAAACAAAGGACAAACAACTATGCCTCAAAAGGTTACATGAATGAGAAACACAGAGTTGCGCCATCTAATGGGCACCAACAAAACTGTCCGAACTAGCCCTAATACGAAGCATGACTAAGGACCGATTTATTGAAGCTTGTGAATGTCAGATACAATAGGGGCTTGTTACTAATGTCATTCTTCTTTTTTGAGAACATCG
Organism: Varroa jacobsoni; assembly: GCF_002532875.2. Taxonomy (NCBI): domain Eukaryota; kingdom Metazoa; phylum Arthropoda; class Arachnida; order Mesostigmata; family Varroidae; genus Varroa; species Varroa jacobsoni. The sequence goes on along the minus strand of NW_019213542.1, from coordinate 28,158 downwards.
GTATTGATGCCATAAGTACGGAACGCTCATGGTCGGCCTCTCAATGTCGACAAATTCGTCATACGCTCAGCCGATGTTAACGCTATTGTGTCTGACGCAAATACGTCTCACGGAGATTTATCTCGCTCAGGTCGCATACGCATCACATCCGTAAAATTCCATTCTGGTATTGACACCCTAATTCGACGCGCTCATCTGCATCTCACCAAATTTTCTTTGTCGAAATGGCTTATGCTACATTGTATTTAATTCCTGTACTACTACAGTTACTTTATATGTCACCTTTACGGGCAGTTGTTTCCTCTCGTATCGAATCAGATCCGTATTAAATAATTACGCAATGACAGTCTGTCGCCATTGAATTTAAAGCACCGTATACCGTTTATACAAATTTTACAAAGTAGAAAACCACCACGCGAAAATGTCTGGCCTTTCTTGCTGCATAGGCCGAAAGCGTTGTCATTATCATCATCCCAATGCGCTCACTAAACTAGCGTAGTTCACTGCGGAATGTTCAATTTGTATATGTCTAGTATATATTTATACTTATTGAGGGAGCGCTGAGGAAGGGCAATTTTCTTCGACACACCTACCCCTAGGCAATACACGTCTACTAAGAGGCTTCTCTTAGTTTGCCCCCCTATTACCAGGTCTTTCCTAGCAGCACGAACGAGTAGTGCCGGTGGTACCTTGACACCGAGCAAGAATCCATTGCTCGAGCTTCACGCAGCCTTCGTTCCCTTCGTCTTTCATAGCTAGGGTGGTTCAGTAATGATGGTCGTACAAGCTGCCCCAGTGAGTATCGCCACAAAAGGTGTATGCCAATAGCGAGAGCCTCTATCTGACTGTTCGCCTGTCAACCACTTTGCGAGCCTTAGCTACCTGCGGTACAAATCGTCATTGCATCGTTCGTCACTACACCAGTCCCCTTCCGGCTTCGTTGTCAGCCAGCAAGCACCCAAGGCTCAAACGAAAAGAGGTGGGTGTTTGACTGGCTGCCTGGCTGTCCCATTTTAGCCCACTCCACCAGGGTGCTAGTTCATAGTGGTAGCGGTCGTAATCGTGAAGGAAGGAGTCCTTGTTTGGCTATCACCGTTTACACGGTGTCACATCACCGCCCACCTGTCGCCCTGGGGCAAAACATCTCGCCGACCGACAGGGAGTGGCCCACGACTTCGCCGCCGCCACAAGAAGGCCTAAATGCAGGCAGAGCATGGAAAGACTCCGACTTCATACGATACAGCAGTAGGGAGTTAGGTAAGACGTATTGAAACGGGAGCTGGAAGCCGGAGGGCAGCGCGTAGATTTGTTCTCAGCACCGGACTATCTATCTGATAGGGAATGCCCAGATCAGACAGGTTAAACCTATCAGCCTGTGGCTGACCAAGCAGACATGAGTTGTCGCTTCATAAGCCTCCCTCTGGATGAGATATTGTCAAAATCAGGTCGACGACCGACAACAGGCAATGTATGGTAGAAGCTGACGGTGCGCTGACTAGCGGTGAGAGGTACGGAACGCGCAGTTAGGTTCGGTCCAATATTAGCATTGCAAACGCCGAAGCGGATATCAAATTTGTCGATGAAATTTAAGGTTTGCAACCTAGCCACATTTACTGCTCCCTTTCTCATTGTTGTAATTTAATTAGAAGTTAGAGAAGTTGTGATTGCGACTGGATTGATTAGGTTAAAATCTAAATCGGCTTCAAATATAGGAGATGCTTGTAGAGCAATGACAAGCATGATATTTTGATAGCAGTACGCATTGCAATGGCTGGTGTGAATTGCTGGTTGCACAAGGGAAGAGATTTCCTCATGGGAAATCATTTTTCCTTAACGCAATTATCTGGTTCGCATCATTCTTATTACTAATAGTAGTCATAGCAGTAATAACTGTTTGTTTCATTATACTAGGCTTGGCAACCGGACATTCAGGGATGGGTTTTGCACGCTAATAGAAGTACATACCTCAAAGTGTGGTATTTAGATCGGTCAGCGTCGTTTCCCAGCAGGCAGGTGAAGATCTAATAAAAAATGAAGCTTAATAATTTTTATCTTTTTTTTTCTTTAGCAAGTTTAATAACTATTCTGCACTATAAAAATTAGAACTTTACCAGTAGAGGTGATCATATAGAGTTTATTTATTACATAGAAAAGAACCGTTCGACACCCCCTACTGTGCAGATGCTCTAAGTAACTTTGCCACGTGGTTCGAGTTTATGCTCCGTCATGAGAGAAATGTAACTGTTGAAAAAGCTTCATTGAATATAGGGAACATGGCTAAACTTTGCCAAACTACGAAAAGGATTTCTCATAGCGAACGCAACTGTCGTCCAGTCTAAACCGGGCGCTTCTAAATATGCATTGCCAGCTGTCTTATTTAAGAAGGGAGAAACAATAGTTGATTAATACTGTTTAAGCTGAGATCAAAATGTCGGGACTTGATGAATTAGGTAGTAAGTTTTTAGAGAGTACCATACTCCAATATAACCATACGTACACAGGCAAACCAACTGTGTAGGGTTCCACGCGTTGTGTAGAAGAAAGTTGTTATTACGCTTTGAAGCTCTAGGAACGAAGCATACATACGGAATAGCGAGGACTACGCTTATAATACATATAGGGGCGCTACCCAGCTGCCCCATCTACGCTAGTTGTGCTTAACAAGCTTTATGATTTTTCAAAAATCTATCGTATTCGAAACACGATCTGTGTATCTACAGATTACGACACATTAGGTCTACCCAGTTCTAGACCTTGTACTTTCAAATGCAGAATTTAAATTAAAAAAAAAAGGCAGAATATTTAACAGCCATACGGGCCATAAAAGTACGTTTTTATAGTGACTGTATTTTTTAAGTGTTGTATGTGTTTGTTCGCTCTGACGAGAATGTCAAAATAAATGCCCTTTAGTGCAAGAGAAAACTCAAAGCTTTTACTTATAGAAATAAGCAACAAGTTCGTTAATCAATGACGGTAAATTAGTTATAGGCTCCGTGTGCTCGGCAATACGCATCGAGACGTTCCGCTATTATTAAATCTTGCTAAGCGTACTTTATTCCGGTTTGCGATGAGCTTTTATTTCAACACTATTGCAAAATTCTGTATTTAAAATACAACCCGTTGTTTTGTAGTCTAGCTACGGCAACTTAGCAATAAAGATTTCTTTCTTTTTTTTGACGGGAGGCCTGCGCTGGTTAAACGGCATCTGTCAGTACACTGGATGCTAAAACAGCTTTGCCGGGCATCTGATTGATTAAAGATTAAAGTTTTAATACAAGCGCGGGTACAAAACGTACCAACAAGGGTTGGCTGATGAGAATATGTACCGCAATCGAGATGACTATTTAGATTTATCTGTGTTTATAGTTTATTTTTACTCACTATCATTAGGGATTCTGATACAAATGTGTCAAAAGTGTTCAAAGGGAACTTTTGGAGACAGCAACTGGCTCCCAATAAAAATCTATAATTATCGTAGAAGTTGCTTAATGCACTCAGATACTTTTTTAATAATTACCAGTTAACTGACGATCAAGCGTGCATTACTGCAAGCGTGCAACTTCCAAGCCGTTTAGACATCCTGCTAATATGGTACGATAAGCTAACATGATTTTGGAAAGGTAAAAACATATACAAAAGTATCTAGGTTCTATTTATGCAGAAGATCCTGTAGAAACTCATCGATATCCTTGGCTACAAGTATTACTAATTCGTCGGTATCTACAACCAAAACGCTACACACTGTATATGGCAACTCTTATTTATTACTTGGTATTCAGCAATTCCAATCAGTCACCCATGTCCTTCCCAAAAACAGATCTCATCTGCGCTACGCTAAGGAAAAATTAATACACGAACTCCCTCGATGCGCGTGAGTGTGTCGGTATACGAGGTTCTATGTAATGTATGTATCAGTATCGAAGGCCAAAAATACGGGTACTGCTGACACCACTTCGCCTGTCGTTCACAGCGATGAAGCAATGATTGCAGCGGACGATCCCTGCGAACGTTAGGCGTTTCCTCCGGCCCTACGTATTTCCCTGATTCATTTCTTGTCGTCGTATCCTGGTGTGATCTGGCACCAGCAAAGTCCAAGGAAGAATTCGCCATCATCCGCCGTTCTCCTCGCCTTCCGCACTCCGAAAGCTCCCTTTGCAGCTAAAACCAACGCCACTGACGTCGCCGCCACAGCCAGCCTTCCTGAACTCCCAGTCCACACCCCCAAGCATCTAGGGCGTCGTCATCGCCATCACGATATCATCATGCGGCCACCCGCGATGCGTTTGCCCCAGAGACCACTGATTTATTGTTATGACCCGTATGGGGGTCGAGTCTAGACCAGGCAGATTCCTTCTACTGCTGCTGTTCGGTCCTTTCGGTTTGCTCCTGGGGATTTGCTTCGGACGATGGAATTTGGTGCCACCCCCACGGACTTGGTCCTGTTTTGCTTGGCGATGTTGTTGATATTGATATTATCGCTGGAGGGCCTCCTGCTCTTCTGGGGGGGGGGGGGTATTCTGCTTCTTTTTCTTCATGCTCTGCGTTTGGGGATCGTTACCGTTCCTGTATCGTCCGCCTATAGTAGAGGCGACGATGCTACCTGCTACTATAAGTGGTGGTAGATATAATGGTTCTTCCGTGGTAAGTTATGATTACGCTAGAGAGTAAAATCGATGAAATACGTGACGAGAGAGGAATAGTGAAATATACACAAATGGTCAATTGATATGAGCATTTGGAAAATTCACAAATAATACATACATATATGTGGACCTGTATATAAAAAAATATTGTAGTCTCATCGACGGTAATCAGAGGACTTGTCGATTGTAGGTTTTATCGACAAATAATATTTGAATGATCTATATCACAACATGTAACTCGAGAGGTATAAAAGGAGGTTTGGCATGACCTTGGGGTACTCAAACCTCTTGCATAAACAACATTTATATGTCATGCATACTGTATGGAATAGAAGTCGAAATGAAACAGATGACGCTGAAGTACATGGTTCAGTTTATTGATTGCTCTGATGCACTTCAGTTATGATTCGTTTCTGTAAGAGCAATGAATATAGCTGGGCCTGCTCTATGTCAACAATGCTCTCAGACAGATGAAGAAACCAGATTCAGTGATCAGGCGCTTTCACACGTTTGACAGATCATTGTTAAGACTACGTCAAGTATAAGATTGGCTGTGTAATGTAATCAGTTTGTTGTCAATTTAGATCAGCAACTTACGGATGAAGAACTTTCTATGGGAATGTTTTTTCATGGTGGACGGTACCAGTCAGACACATGGGCCGTATATTTTGCACTTTAAATGTGGATACTAACGTATTTTGCTTGTCATTTTGTGAGATTTGACCATAGAATTTGCCACCCAAATGAAAACACTTTAGGTCATCATTGTATCGATAGCCTACAGTAATTGTTGCTTTCTGTCCTAAAAAAAATGATCCAGATGCTTATGTTGGTGCCTTAAGGACGTACGCACACCGGATCTACGACAGATAGTCTGCGGCAATAAAATAAGCGATCTTTATAACTTTCAAGTTTAGTGCTTTATCATATTCAAGCACAAAGGGATTCGAAATTTTATTGGTCCTTAAATATAAAACTGTAAAAGCATTTAGAGTAGTGTTGGGCCGTCGTGCCGCGTGCTTTATCGCGTAATTGTCCGCTCTCTTAGCTGCGACAAACATACTTTAGACCGCAAAAAAAAATCATTAAAACCGTATTTGGCTTAGTGAAACTACATGACCGGTAAGCGCCAAACGTATGCGTTTATTAATTTCAAAGGGAAAGGTATGTATATATTATTGTAGTTGGATTTTCGTGTTGTTGTCCACATCACTTTTCATCTGGAAGGAAAAAAGAAAATATCTTGTTGGTCATATCACGTTATGTATTTCGGGCACTTGCACAGCCACACCGAGATCGTCTTGCTATGGATCACGAGACAATGAAAATACGACACGAAACAAACTACGGTTATGCACGCGATTCCTCTGTCAGCTTAGCTTTGCCTCCCATTATCAAACTATATATGTATATATAGTCAACAAGATGGTTATTATTACATTCTAGTCCCGTCCTTCTCGCTGCCAATTTTACGGTTAGGACTGCTCTCTGGTAATGGGCAGGTTGGCCTGCCCACGCTCTTCGCGTCTCACACGTGCTGCGGCTGAAATTGTCTATTACTGATGCTGTCGCCATAATTGCTGGTCGAGACCAGCGAATTGCCCTCGCTTAACTAGAAGCATATCAAGGTTATTAACGACAACGGTCTCGTAGAGTTTCACGTAAAGTTGTCTCGACATTTTTTCTTATTTTATCTTGGGAAAAGTGTTTCCCAGGCCTCGGGCGCACAAGGTGTTTCGAAGACTCAGTACAGCTTTTGGTCGTTCTTTCTTAAGCAGATATATTAGTCGGTATCGTTCTAAGCTGTTTTTCCTTCATCCAGCCTCAAAGTAAGCCCAATAATCTTCCAACTGATAATAACAAAAAAACATTGATTCACTAACGTTAGAGTGTAATGTTTTGCCTTCCAATAATACAATTTTTAAGGTACATACGCAAAGTTAGCTTGCGCGCTGTTAAACAGCGCTCGAGGCTTAGAGCCGTTTGAAAAGATTCTATGAGATGTAAATGTTCTGAATTTTCCCCTTTACGGTATTGACTTGGATGAATGTAAAAATTTCTCCAGAGACAAATACAAACAAAAATTCCAATTGATTTTTAGTTTAGAACAATATTATTAGCTAGGAAATATCATCCATTGTTGAGCTGGCTGCAAAGATAGTCAATCCTTTTCATTGCAGGCATTCCCGGTAGAGACCTAACTAGCATTAAAACATCGGAGCAATGTGCGATGCCATGTTGGATTTCACCCGTGTGGCTTAGTTAACCTTGACGTAATAGATTTCGTCCATACACATATACTCCCGTCCTGTAGTACCCTATATAGTAGAGTGCTACGCGCCCAATAGTTCTATCAAATGTACTACTATCTGCATAGGGTAAAACGGTGGCAACCAACATACTTGAAATCAATGCGCTACTGGTTTGGAGATCTTGTCATCTGCTGACCGACCTCGAACACCGGCCAAATGTAATATATATTCAAATTAATCAGGTGCTGTCAGGCAATGCCAGCTTTAACATTTAACGGGGTCACTGAACATCGAATGAGACAGATGAGTTCATATGACGGCTCGACCCCACACACATATATGAGTTATCTCTTATGCCGACATGCGAACGACTTTCTCATAGCGCAGACAAACAAACATTTCAAATACGATTCACATGCGTCAAAGTGTTCGTATAGACATTTTAGGGGTTTTCTCTTGCGAGGTGGACAGTCGTCCCGGCCAACGTGAATTTCCCACTTGTCTTTTATACGTTTGCGGTATTGCCTTTGTCACAAGCGTACTTCTACCGCTATCGATGCTACCTATATAAACGTAACTTGAAAGGCAGAACGTAATTTCAGAGGGAAAACACGAGCAAAGTTATCTGAGATTTGTATCGAACAATTTCCATCATTTCTCCGAAAATTATTGCTCATAATAAAGTTGTAAGTAATCTATATGCATGCAGGATCTGTAGACGGCTTGATGAACCCACCTGCTTTCCTTATCAGTAATTTTATGATATACTTGACTCGTTTCCGGTGCTAAATAAGGTTTTGTTGTTAAAGATGCTCCCTAGTATCAGTATCCTATTGAGTACGTTTTTTTACAGATTGTTCGCTACGTTCGCAGGGTGTTCAGCTTATAGGTATTGGCTTTCACCTCTACTGTTTCTCTCTGAGTGGCAGGAAATCATAAACTCGAACGTTTTTAGTAGTCCTGCATTTTCTCGGATACGACATTTTCCATCTAGGTTCGACTTTCGAGAATTGTTTAATAAACAAAAAAAAAAGAGCTCTTAGTATATGCACAAGATTTTAACTGTGACTCACACCCCAGAAACAATGAATCCCTCGACACAAGAAGAAATAGATTCCAAGTCGTTTCCTAGAAAACTTTTATGAAAGTCAATACATGCAATAGGACGGGCGGCAGCGCAGCCTATACCCAGGCAGGAGACGCTTATATTATAGCCCTAACACTAACTTCCTAGACTCGTTCTATGCTGTTAGGGAAATGAGAATCGTGAAGGATGTAGGCGGCTCGTAATGTATTGCTGTTCTTCTCCTATGCAAGTACTGATGAGATGTGCTTCGTTGCAGGGCAGTGAACGCTTTTAAGAGCATTTGGTATGCCCCACACAACTTACTCTATGCTATATACTCAACCTCATGTTCAATTTTATGAGAAGTTTGTGTTACCAACTATGCTTACGTGTGTTTGTGTGTATTGCTAAGTGAGTGGGAGAACATAGAAGCAGTATATCGTTGTGGATATAGAGACAGTAGTAAATAAAGCGAGCTAGATCATTCGTTTTTACTGACAGACGATGATCATCGCCGTAAATGGTCCAGAAAAAAGGACGAAAAAAACCTTGGCTCTATCAAATATCCAATGAGCTGCAGGATGTAAGCACCTGCGAACCATTTTGATGCTCATATCCGAAAAAGGTGCGATGATTCCATATTTAGCCTGTTTTATGGCGTTATAATAAATGTCATTAATACAGGGGGACGACTATGGGGCTTTGAGATGAGTTTTTATTAGTAGTTGTACTTATTAGTGGAATGATAGTGGGGAAAATTTTTGGTTTAGCATGTATTTTTGGCAACTAAAATTTCGCTAACAGTACAGCTTGCGCAGGATTATGGTGTTCTATATGCACTTCTTCCAGACCACGATTTCAACCTACGCTGATACATAGCGAGCCTATTTTTTTATTCGAAATATTGCATATGTACCTATTATCGCCCAAATATATCTACACACCCAAATATATCTACACAGTTCGAAGATAATCACGAGTGTCTTTGAACGATTTTATTACCTAAAAAAATAACGAAATACTACTTCGGAACGGAAATAACGCGCTTATGTCAGAGTCCTTAGAGCTCGCGGCAGGCATGTCAAATTAAGGAAGCATCAGGACGGTTGATGCTTCAAGATCTCTCATACCATACCATGATACACGAAAATGTATAATCATATCGAAAATTAGGATTGGTTGACGCTATTGTCAGAAATATCATGCTTCGTCAAGTTGGAATTTGTCCTGCTGCCCACATGAATCCTCTGGGAGCAGGCAGTATCCTTTAAACAAAACTCATATCCATTCACTCTGTTACACGTTTTTTGGTACTAAAATGTGTCGTTCCTAATTATAGCGCCTACTTTTGCTTAGACGTGGCGTATATGTACATAACAATGCAGTAGAAAATTGCACAAAATATCACGTCTTACTGTAATGCTTTTTCTGTTTAAAAAATCCGGTCATATAGTGATTGAGTTCATGTAAATTACTGTCACGTTTCCGTCGGATCCTGTGGGGTAAGTGTGAAAAGCTTAAATTCTGCCAAACTAAGACTAGGCGTAATTGTTAACCCTCCAGCAGGAAATGCTGACCCTCTACGTCCGCCTTTATCGTAACCTCTCTTCAGCAAAAACTCGCTAACATGAAGCACCGTAACGATGCCATTAACGAAACTCAAGGATACACTTAAGAGCTTTGGAATAGCATTTGATCCTTCAACGTGCATTTATTTACCAGCTGTGGGCGCTCGTAAATCAATAAATATGGCACGTTAGTCGACGTAAAACAACAACAGTATGGTGCACTTACCAACATTTGCACGCACGTCTTTTTTGTACGTTTTACAGGGATTCAAAAATATTACCTAACAAATTTACGGATTTGCATCTAATCGTAGTGTCGCATCAACATGGTTAGCTGTGTTACGGCGGTAATTTTAAATTAATCCGCCATATGAGAACGGGTAATGTTATTTGTTGATGGCGTGGATGAACATTCTGTCGGCCGTGAGCTTTTCTAACGTCTTTTTCTAATCCTCCTTTTCGCTTCAGTTGTTTAGGCGCAATCCTTGTTTGATTGGATAATTTCATAGTCCAGGTTCTACCGTAGCGACTTTGTCGATAGCGGAAGTTTGAAATTTTCGCGCGCGCTTGCCGTGAGCTGAAGTGCTCTGCGGGTATTTGCGGGTAATGATAAGTTGTTGAGTTCCCTACGTTGGACGTCTCCTCCTAGGACACTTACCCTCCGAGACACTCGAACGGAAGAGCATAGCGGGTCTGTTGGCTAATGTCCTTCCGTGCTGTGACGCTCACGAACACCTAGAAAAATCTGGTGAAGATCGGCGATTGCGTGATGGAGAAATAGTCGGAAAAGAGTGCTCAGCTTGATTGAAATCTCCATTTCCACCTTCTTGTTGACGGTACTGCCACCGACTAAGGCGCTTGCTATACAAATCCATGTCTATTTCAGACGTACGTGAAACGCATAAAATGGCCACGCAAATTGCAAGGTAATGTATGAATGATGATTTCGAGATTAAACGTCAGCCAGGTATGAGATGCCAATGCGGCACGGTTGTACATCGAATACCTGGATTCCACATCTTCCCCATGCGATAAATAATGCCCAGTTCCAGCCGTTAAAACGTGAAAGCCTGAAGAGCTCCTACACCGAATGACAAATGAAACAAGGCCTAATGGCTGGCCTGCTCTAACATTTACTTAGTAAACCACTTTTCATAGTAAGTAATTAGAAAGCTTAAATAAGCCACAGACCTCCGCTGGCTAGTATTTAAATGCATATCTTTATTAAGCTTCCTCAATAAACCACTATGGTTCGTTCGTTAATTTGTCACTCATTCTAGTTTTCCGAGGGACCATGTAGGTACAATTTGTTTTGTGTCAGATATCGTCATTCCGAACAATTGAAGTTGCCGTGCATCCCATTGTCCAAAGGTTGCGTCCGCGTGTCGGTAATGCTCGTATACCCATGAAGGATTTAAGCAGAATCTTCCTTTAATGTGCAGTCATGGTCCCCGTATCATAAACATAGAATAGTTCCAATGAAAGAACTACTTTTTCAATTCAGAACGAAAAGAAAAGCTACTTCTTTTGTTTATGAGAATGTGTAAATCCGCTACTAAATGTTCTGCCGCAAATATCATTTAAAAATATGTAGTACATCGTGAGTCTTGAGACCGAATCCGGTTACCCCTATCAGCCCCGATGACCCCGTAAGCTTCTGAATAAGATCCGCTTGGTAAAGTTAGTCATACCTTTTTGAAAGGAACAGCCTCAGAAACTCGTTTGAAGAAAACGCTAATTGCTCGAAAGAAGATTAATATAAGATTAATTATAGGCATTCTTATACCGTAATCTACAGCAGCCCTAGAATGTATTTCGATAATAATAGTAAATTATACAGTAAACATTTCTACCGGTGACTGAATCGCGTTTATTTCCACTTGATGAGATGGCTAGTACTTTATTTGGATTTACATTTTCTTTGGAACAAGCTAGCTCTACGTAGATAAGCATCAACCGCCATATAAAAGTTCAACTCTGCTCTGACTGTGGGCTTCATACACTTCTTGTGTATGTAGGGTCGCCTAACCCATCAGTATTCGAGCCAATGATTGCTCGGTAATTTACTTGTTGTATCGTGATCGAGAAACGGTCCCGATGTGACATAAGGTTTGTTATGGCCATTAATTGGAAAAATGTAACTATAACCAGGTTTAAACGTTATGCTCTAATCATTGCATCGAATTGTGTAACACAAGCTTGAATTTTTTGGACCAAGTAGGTGTATGGCCTGTGTGACTATTGAGATGCCACTGGAGCAACTGCTTTAGTGATCACGGGCAAGCTCAGGGACTTTCTATGATAATACGAATTAATCAGATACACTACTATCATATCGTGAACGTTTTTTACCGCAGGCAGTGAGTTGGCTTAAGTTAGATTGACCAGGAAAAGCCCGAACCGTCCTTGAAAGAGTTTGAATTAAAATGTCCAGGTAAACGGAGGAAGCGTGATGAGTCTTTTGTTTAATCTACCTGCCCTTTGTTGCGCATTCTCTATTTTCGTCTCATGAGCTTTGTTCACCTTCCATTCAGCTTTGAGACCTTCGGAATGTTCGAACCGCTACCTGTTGGCGTTCTTTTTTTGAGCGCCAACAGGTAGCGCCAAGCGATGGAGGGTTAAAGGTATTAAAATGTCACAACGTTGACGATGCCTAAAAAACGGCCTGCCTTGTAATTTTGAGGGACGAGATTCGCTGTCAGTTCTCTGGCTAAGTTTTTGACAATTCAAACTAAATAGCTTTCTTGTAGAAGCTATAAATAACAGTTTAGCAAACATAATGTTATAGGGGAGTATATAGGCCTAAAAAAGGTGCAGGAATAACTTTCGTTGTACGAAAAATGTCAAAACTAAAAATCTAATGCGATTTGACGTTAAAGAAGAAATGTTTTGCCGTTTCTTTTTGCCGAGCTGCTCCGCCCATGAGAAATACGTCGAGCATGAACGCTTATAAAAGTGACATTTAATATTTGTTTAAAAATCTAGCATTTAATAACAACTCATACGAACTACGACATCATCTTGATTGCGATCGGTTGTAATGGCCGGCCAGTCCATTTAGGCTGAAACAATAGAGAAACCAGGTTTGCTACATGAAAAAATTTCAGTACGATTTACGAAAACGCGCTCAACATTACAAAAGGCTGGTAAACGCCCAGCGGTTGATGAACAAAGTCGTAGGGATTGTACCTTTCTCAGCTTGTGCCTTGCACTAGCCGTGTGAGTATTTAGCCACTATCTGGTTCCGGTCGGATCACAAACTTTTCAATGGACCGCACTGATAACCTATTATTTTGCTTTCCCGGCCTTTCTTAGACAGGCATTTTTCTAAGGCACGTGCCTTAACTTGCCTGCACTGTGATTATTTTAGCAGTCAATATTATTTCGCGTCACCCGTATCATAAACAGTTAAGAAGTCATCTTATATATAGCAGCACGCGCCCGATACCGGTGACGAAATACTGAAGTATTTTCTTTTTTGTAGCGAGTTCCCCTGCAAGTCTAATTCAGTCGAAGTGTCGTTAATTTTCTTGATATTATTTTCACCACGCTGAATAATACTATGGCGCAAAAAAAAGACTGTTCTAGGAAGACAGGTCCTAAAACCTTTACCAATATGAGCCGGTGATGCAGCCAATGAAGCTGCTGATCATTACTATATTTATGTATACACTCCTATATATTTATATAAAACTATATAGACTTAGGGCTTTATCTGAGGTCTAAAAGGATATGACCAAGTGATGTCTATAGCGATGGGTATGAGAGAGTGAAGCACATGCAGGCATGCCAACGGTTAATAAGAAAGAGTAAGGTCGCATACACATATTAACCTGTTACGATTGAATGTCGATGAGATATAACTAAATAAAGTTCATAAATCTTTTTACTATTTTGATTGTTTTTAAAAGAGGAATAAAATGCATTCACGCATGCAGATGGAACTGAACGGTACAGGGACATCTAATGTAGTGTCGGACTAACCTCAACGGCTGGACTTAGTTCCGCCAAGGCTAATATCTTCTCTCTTATGCTTCACTCTCTGGCAGTTCGGAACCTCGTTATATAGCACTATGGGTTGACATCGGTACTAATGAAACAATTGGTCTTAGTCCTGTCCTGACTCCCCGCCTTACCAAATGCGCTGCGTCTCGGCACCTGTAAACCCGAAAATTCTAGTCGAGTCGTCTGTGGCCTCGGGCAAGAATCTAATTCTTTACGAAGCACCTTTTTTTTCTTCAAAACCTTCTTCTCTGTGGTAGCTTCGAGCCCCTCCCCCCCACCCCCGGTGATAGTGCATTTGAGTTTCAGAAGTTCTGCTAGTCCTATTCTTCGCAACTCGGGAAAGGGTTTTGTTCAGGAGGAAACACTCTTTATGTTCCCGTTTTTTGTCCCCAAAGCCTTGTTTTTGGTTCTTGTCCACGTAGCCTCGAGAACGAAGTAGATTAGCAACGTATGGGCCAAGTCATCGTCTACACGTTGATCGCAGTTAACACATATAACGTATAGTGCGTATACAGTACTATGCAAGTAGAATTGAAAGCTCGTATTCACCTGTCTCACGTAAAAATGCTTCGGTCGTTTCCCGATATCTGGGATTAGGTCACGCACTCCAGTTGCCGAATTTCAGGCTCGTATTGCCATCCACTCAGCCTGCCATGTTTCCGTAATATCTTTACGCTTAACTTGCTTGGAGTCCTCCCAGGAGATAGTTGGTTTTTCTTTTCGACCTTCAAGTCCCGCGAGGGTGTTCCGGCTAAAACAAGGGTACTGACTGTCCTCTACGCTTGGGAAATTCGCGGTGCATTTTACGGAAAAGCCTTTTTACTTGCTTTGAAGCCTATAGATTGGGGAATAAAACCGGGGCACTGAAGAGCGCTATTGAATCGGCGACCGACATCAAAAGCCTTTGCTTGTCCGCCTCCCTCCACCGGTATGTATTAGGCAGGATCCTTGCTATAACGTTCGCTGTTTTACTAGCTTTCGAGATAGCCGCCTTAATCTGGGATAGGCCACTAAGTCACTTGTCCAGGTGTATTCTTATGTATATATAGCACCCAATTGCCATCCTATTCTGAAGACTGATTTCTAGAGTAGGACGCCCTGGCTTTTCTCCGTGGCAAACTTCAACCCACTTCGTGTCATGCATTTTGAGATGGCGCCCGCTGCCTTATTGGAGTATAGTTCCGTCCCCGCAACCGTTCTTTTCTGTATCGTAATTGCCAAATCGCCTGCATACGTTAGGAGCTCTGCTCCACTCGGAAGATCTCGCAATTTTAGGATATCATCGTAGGAAGTGTTCCATAGGAGTGGGCCTAATATAAAGCATCGGGACGCCCCGCCGTCATTGGTAGTATGATTTCTTCGCTCGTTATGATTCTGTCTTTCAAGCAATTAGATACCGTGCACACTAGGTGAAGCGGTGCAGTCTTCCTACCTATCGTTGCAAGTATTATCTTTCACATAAAACCGTTGAAGGCATAACCGGTGTTTGAGACAGATAATATTTGAGTCCTGAGAGGCGAGCCATGTACGAGTACGAGTATGTATTGCCGGCTCCCCGGTCCAAGCGGCTCTTGTGGAAACCGACCTGTTTGGAAGACATCAGTCTATGCTCCTCAGCAACTAAAGTAAACGTAGTTATGTTATGATATTTATATTAAAATGTTTTTCAACATAATTGCATCATATTGATAGATACTATAGTATATATATATATATATACTGTAGCTATATATATATATATATGCATAGTTAAGGGCTGACTAATGATTGCAAATTGCCTTCGATAAGGCAACCCTCGTCGCTAGCTTTAGGCCTTTGAACAAATTCAATACTAATATTTATACATTGAATAGTTAGGCCCTTTGACTGTATTTTTGTGTAAACACACGCGTTTTTTCAGGGTTTGAAAATGATGAGACAGATGCTTAAAATAGACGATTCCTGTTAACTGATAATAGGATAAGAACAAAGATCGGCCAAAATATTCTAGTTTTGTGGGTAAACTAAGAGACTTACGGAAAATCGAGGTCACGTTCAATTCACCCTCAACACAAAAGGCAATGATTTTTCTCCCTTGCTTTATTCGTTTGGAGTTAGAAATCTCTCTGCGAACGAGGTTCGCCAAACGGAAAAAAAGCTGTTTCGAAATCGCTTGGTACGGCCTCGGCTTTTCTATGAAGCGTGAGCGGAATTTGAAATAGTTAAATCAAACAATTACAGAAAGAGGGTGCTTCTCTATTTCGTCTGCCTTCATCTGGTGATGTCTACTCATAAGGGGCAAGACTCCCTGGCTCGGTGATCGTATCGACGCACATTTAATACTGTGTTTTCTTTTCATTTGAAAGGAATGGCAATCGAAAGAAGTAACAGTGAGATGTGGACGTCAAGAAAGCTATTGATGTTCAAAAGTGTTATGTCATTTGGCCTAACTCTAACGCCTTCTTTTTACTAGTAGCAGCTATTTCGCTCGATCTTTTCTCTCTCCTCTATGGACCGATTTCTGCAGGCAAATGGTTTTTCCTAGGATAATGTTAGAGGTTAAGGTTCGGACTTTATTTCAATCGAATTTCATTTATATATGTATATATATATATATATATACATACAAGCTGCGTTTCATTATAATATAAACAAAATAAGTAAATGGTTTTGGTTACTGTCATTGCTACATCTGTTGTACTTACGACCAATACGACGTGTATATAGAATCAGAACACTCCGGAAGTCATGAACGAAATTAGGTGATCTATATATTACATGATCCGATCGAAGGTTAAAATGTTACTCGCGAATTCATGTTGGCTTTAAGCTATTCGCCAACACGAGCCTACTTCAGCAAGTCTTTTTTTGTATAAGAATAATATTTTCACTAGTCCATATTGTAAAGCCACGTATAACTGTAACCGATTATACTAGATAGAGCTATTCTAAAAAAAAATGGGCAATATCGACAGTCCACTTTACAACGCTAAATATGCATTCTATTTAAGGGGACAAAATAGTATTTGCAACAAAAAAGCATTTCACGATATTACTAGCCGATACTCTATCATATAATTCGTCTTACACATGGGCTTTCAGCACAGGTCTGCTACATGTCTCATTGATTTGTGGAGTTGTGTTACTCGGGCCTCGGATCATTCAACCATAGCTGGCAGACCTTCGGCAGGCGTTCGAAAGGATAAGAATGTATGGGCGCCGTATGGTTCATATCTGGAACCCACAGAGACACGTTTGGGAAGAATTTACTAGATGCTAGCGTTGGAAGTGAAGACAAAGAGCGCGCGCGTCCCCTGCCGGTGTTCAGTTGTCTGTAGACACCTCCTGAGACGGCAAACAGTTTTCGAGGCTGCAAGCCTTTTTCTGCCATTGTAAAATATGTGTTTATATATCTGGCCCAAAACAGAGCCTCCATGTCGCCGTCATCGACGTCGCTACCGCCGTCGGTCGGGTTTACTGCTATCGGAAAACCTTCGCGCATGACCAAGTCTTGCCGGCCCTGGCCAGTCCTTCGGCCAGCAAGCGCAGATCCCTTCTGAGAAAGTGCCAACGGTAACCTGAGTCGCTGTAAAATACTATATACTGAAATGATACAATATGTAAAAATGTACCATAAAGTAAATTAAAAGACACGAGATTGCAGAATCGTGCCACGGGAACCGAGATATGCGAAGTGTCACTGAATATCCTACAAATGTGCACTGAAGTCTCAACGCTGCATGTATATGCCATTTGGAAATGTAGTGCTATACCGTACAGTTTACCAAGCGCTGAGGCAGGACCCTCTTGATGAACGTCATTTCAGCAATGATAACCTTAATTTCCGTTTGCATACTAGTATAAGGTTCTTGCTTTAACTGTGGTATTTTGCTTCAAGTGATTAGATGGAAGATAGAATGATGGAAGCATGAGATGAAAAATTAAATGCCGGTTACTCAATGGTATGTTACGTTTAACAAGGTATCGTGAATTTATTTAGTATTTACGGGACAAACTGTGTTTCTTTAATTTATCTTTAATGGGGTAAAGTTCAGCTATGCAGCGTGGAATTATCGGCCTGCGGCGCATCTGTTGGCGATACCTGGTTTGCTTTTGATACTTTTTTCCCTAAAACAGACCTTTCAGTAATAAACGTTGTCTTATCCTTTTTCTTCGTATTTGAAATTGTTCAAATGATCTGAAGTTTTTTCGTATTGTTGACTAACGCTCGACAGCGGTAATGTCGCAGTGTAGTCACTTAGAATTTTTGCTGGAAACTTACTTCGTAACTCGTTTTATGCATGTCGGAGTGTTAATGTGCCTCGAATACATGCAGCACGTCCTAAGAATGAAGTTATGATTTCTAATTCGTGTAACTTTTTAGCTGTCATTCTCATCAAAAGCATTCACGCGGTAACGACTTCTCTTAAACTCATGGAAAATTCAAAAAGTATCGAACTTTTCGGAGGATACGTATAGTTTTCAAATAATTTCGCGCATCTTTTTAATATATCTTCAACAGATCGCTGTTGTAGTTCTGCTCGAGAAACGAATTATGCCAAAAAGTCCATTACTACCTTTTTCGTTAAGGATAGTAGAGATGTCTATATAAATGTGTGCTATACAATTGCTATATATCTTTATATATGGTTTCAGCTCTACTTTATAGAAAAAATTCAACTTATGAAAAACGCCAACGTTCAGCAAAGCTAAGATTGGTCGATTACTTATTGACGCTCTAACTTAAATCTACGTAGAGCGAAAACAAGCTATTCTATAATCACTTACTATGCTTTTGTTTGTGCGATGTTTAGCTTATGTTCTTCATTAAGAACAGATCAAAAACCCTTTGCTTTAATCAACTTAACCGGAACAGTCGTCAGCTGTTAACAGTCACTTCTTAGTCATACAAGTTAAGACAGCCACATAGTAAGTACACCCGACGAAAGAACGGTCCTCAAAATCTCCCTTGGCCTGGCGCCTGAAAAGAGTTGAGCTACAATGACGACTGTCATTGACGCTTATGCGACGATTCTTAAACGAACGAACAATTTTTAAGGCATTAACATACAGTAAAAATCGATTTTTACTAAACCGATGCAGGGATAGCAGAGGTTCGTTTCTACTAGCGATTCCGGAACCCATAAGAGATTAGATTTATCCTTCATTAAGCATCTTCCTGAAGCAACAATTTTTGAGAACGAAGTGCCAGGAAATCTCTTCATCTCAGCTGGTCAATACCGAACGCTGATTACCAAGCACTAGACGAAGAATCCATAGCGGTAAGAGTAAGTGAAATAGATTTGCTTTCGATTGGCAGGTTGAACGGTGATCGTCGTCATTAGGAGTTTTCGGCATCAAATTGTAGACACACGAGACGGAACGGAGCTGTTTATCGTCAACGGTAACCGTTTTGAAATTTCATACGTTCTGAACATGTGTTAAATGATCAAATGTGTTTGCCTTCCAGTACGCACGTTGGGGGTTGACCCTCCATTGCCAGTCACCGCTCGCTGCGGGAACGAAAATTGCCTTTTGCGCTTGGATGGTAGTGTCCGTCACCGCATTGCCCCAAGCTGTCGCCAGGTCTGCGTTCCTGCCATTTCTAAAATGAGATTCTCGCTGTTTCAAGTTCAATATTGCCCAATGCTTTGCACCGTAGCGATGCTTGCTTTCCAAAAGCAACTTCTACACCCGCAGCTTAGTGCTACGTGAAGCGAGCTTCTATGACGTTGAGTACGGCTAGAATACGGCGGGGCGAGCAAGGAGGATTGCTGGAAAAGTTGAGCCTGCCTGGCCACTCACGCTACTTAGTGGTGCCATTTACGAATATACGACGAAATTACGTTGTCCTAGCAGCGAGTGTTTCGACAGTAGAAAATTGTTTATGTTGAAAGTAAAGTTGCATTCCGCAGAAGTGGAGTGTCATGTTTGCTAGCTTTCTCAATATGCAACAACTTGGCATTCAAGTAGAGAGTAGTATATACGGTAGGGCGCGAGAATTAATGAATACAAAAGGAAAGATTAAATGGAGCTTGGTTTATGATACGAAGTCATGCTTTTTGTTCGACGAAAATGTTACCGTTAACAGCTTTTTCACCCCAGTGCCATAAGAATAGATTTCAACGACTAGAACGTAAACATACACCACGAGGTGATCTCGAATACGTGTGTGTACACCAATTAAAACATGAGTCGTAAATATGCTTTAATCCTTTAATTTATCTTTCATCTTTCATTGTTATCTCGTCTTCAGAGCTCTTCTTTACTGAATCAGTGACTTCCAGCGTAAATATAAAGTGTTTTCTTACATCATCTGATCTGTCCCAAATTGAACGTTATCTGCTACAGTACCAGATACGCCACAACTGAAGTACTATTGTAGAATAGCATCGAAGAATCATAAGGAATATTGAGTATGCTTAGCTACCGTGCCGTTGAAGGGATAGTTCACCTAGGAAATATACAGTGGCTATTTGCGGTTTATCAGGGTCACTTACAATGACCACTTCATGGTCACTTCAATGGTCACTTACATGTGGCTGTGGGTAACAGAAGCTTATTTTGCGCGTTCTGCCCGAGACGTTAGTGATCTAGAAATGCGCGAAAAGTTGAAAAAACTTTGTCTTGATGTAAGTTGCGCTAGTTTCGCTCCTCAACCATCGTAAAGATATCCCTTAGATGGGAACTATTTCCCGATACGGAACGGCCGCAGTGCACGGTCCGCAAGTGTTTTATTATTGAATTTGTTTTTTCTTACATTTATTATGCACACTCATGCATACAAGGAGACGTTGAGAGGTCGCAAAATCTGATAAAAAAAAAGAGTAAATTTGAAATGAAAGCAGACGTAAATATTCGGGAAGGTAAGCTCTGAAATAGGGGTAATACTTTTATTTACAAATAACAACCAGGACATCTACTTGGTCCAACGGGGTGGTTCGCCAGCGCATTCATTGCTTTTAGACCCGCAGTATATGTACACATGCCATTCTGCAGACCAACTTAATTGAAGAATATATATTACTTCCATCCACTCCGGGAAGATCAGTGTCTCTTATCTTTTTTTTACCGAGTATCTTAGATAGTTCTCAGGTTTAATATTGTATTTTAGCATTAACTATTTGGCGGCTTCAAGCGTCAAGGTACTATAGCCCAGCCCTGTCGCTATCATTCAACAACTGGCTTTCATTATTGTGGTCTTCTCTTAAACCTCTGATGCACGAGCGAGAGAGAGAGAGAGGAGGGAAAGCGAACTGCCCGGAAATGTTGAAGTTTGAAAAATGGCTTCAGCACAGGCAACCTAAGTCAGATTTTAAGTAGGTAATTATTAGTTTCAGTGAGTTCTTTATAAATGTTATAGTATCATTTGTTGTACTTTTAACCGCGTGTTAAATTTACACATCTATATTTTGTATCAGTTTAGGTATAGACCTAAAAACGAAAGCAATTTAATCATAAATTGTAATGCAAGTCGTAAAAGGTTCTCTCACTGACTCATCACTGACGAAGTGCGTCTTGAGTCGCGCTCGAGGTACATACTTACTCTAGGTTCATACTTCTAGTCATGCAGCGTCATTGATTGATATAGGTTCCTGTTGATTTGCGTCTACTTTGGGGACGTCGATGGCGGGGAAGATGATATTCTTTATTTGTATATCGTCAAACGCTAGCAATTAGGTTTTTGAGATCGCCTCGCAGATCGCACTTCTGAAAATCTATTGGCTTCGTCTCATACCTCGTTGAACCAATAACTTTGCATCTTATTTATATGGAGCATCAGTAGCGCGTTGACTGTTATGGCAGTTGACATAATGCATTTTGCTCCAATAAACAGGCGTTATGTTTTATTTGAATCGCCAAGAGCGCTCAAGAATATACTATTGCTTTTCGGAAAACGGTCACTGATCCACGTACGTCGTTGACATCCCGAACGTAAATGACAACAAGGAAGCTAAGTTCGTGAGCGAACACAACGTCATCCAACAGGAATCCGCCTACCTCGGTCTGTGACCAACAAAGGAAAATAAAGCGTCCAACTTATATTTGAAAAAAGACAAAGTAGCTCAATTATAATTGGCCTGAATGATTTACATCTTAATTCTTCATACAGATCGGTGTCGTTCAACACTGATCTCCGGACACAAGGTTAAAGCAGGAAAGTTAATGAAGTTTTGTCACGAGGCGAACAAGTTCGTTTGTTTCTGGAATGAAATATTCTCTGCTCTAGCTTTGATTGATAGCACTTTGTGACCCATAATCCCTGGGAGGTTAGATAGTGTTTATTTACAAACGCAAAAAGTTATTCATCAGTGTCCGTTGCGTAGGCAATAAGTATTTCGCATTTTTTAAATGGGATGAGCTGACGATTCAAAATCAAACTGCTTTTTCGACAGTACCTTCACTAATAGGAGTTCCTTGAAGTTCCATAACGCCTGCTGCAGATGGGATGAAGCATTTACGTGAAGTGAGAATATATAGATCGTACAACGTAAAGTAAACACCAATCGAAAAGAGACTGAGTTAAATCATGTCTGTTCGAGTTAAATTGTGTACGGGGTATGTAGAGTTATTGTCATATGAGAGTCTAGAAAGGTCAGAGTATCAAAAATCAGAAAGTATCAGAGTCATATCAGGGTTCCCGTCAAACTCACTGGCTGAGACATGCCGCAGTGGATTATGTGGAACTTACGTCTGTCGCGCTATCGATGTACATTTTTCCGCCGCATGGCCTTCTTCTTAGACAAGACAGAGTACCGAAGTATTACATGAAATTACTCAAATGCACAATTATCGAAATAAGCAGATGTTTTTTTAGCAGTCATTATTTATGAAAACCATCGATAGACTGTAAATCTAATCTTGTGTCTAGCAATCTAAATTTACCCACTTCCACATAATTTTTTTATGAAACCAATTATAATGGCTCGAATAAAAGATATTTTATTCCTGAACTCCAACGAAAGCAATGATCGTCTGAATCAGTCGAACCACCGAGTTTAACGTGTCTGGTTTTTCTATTTCGAGTTGTTACGTTTAGTGAATATTGGGCTTGAGAATAGTAGAATCAATTTCATAAGGTGGTTATGTCCTGATGAACTTGGCCCTTCATGCAGGCCAAATATGAAGTTTATGCGCGCATCACATTTTTCAGGGTTGTTCTTAATTTTAGCGTATCCAAGATCAAACCAAAACCGAATACAACGATATTTCTGCCTATTGAATTCACCGTACAAAACGTGGATTGCAATCAAAAGTAGCACATAAAAACTTTTTAGTAACAAGATAAGCTTTTTAAGGGCTGTGTATAAGTCTATGTAGTTGTTCAAAACTTAGAATACAGGCGAGGTTCGCCAGAGGCAATCGACCCTTCTTCTGTATACGGCACCCCAACGCCCGCACTCCAATTCAAACCCGTTATTATAGTACGAAAAAGCATGCAATAATATAATATGCCGGCGTTATTGTCTGCTCTAGGCAAAAAACAAGGATTTTTATGTTGACATTTTAATAACAAGTGCTTATTACTGAGAATACGGCTTATCGATCTACAGATAATAATAATACAGAAGAAGAGTTTTAATCAAGGCATGGATGCTATCTAGCTAGTTTATTATATTTACCTATACATGTTATTGAAGTATAAGAAAATCGTTTATATCTCCCTACTGAGTATATAGTGCAAAGAAACCTTACAGAAATTCCGGCTCTCAAAAGTTATTGGAACAATTACATCGACCATATTAAATGAAACCCAAGTACAAAAGCTTTTTTCTCTATTTGTTCACCCGTGTGGTAGCTTTCGGGTTTACCAGCTTGCACGGCTGTCTTCAGCGATCTATGATCCGCACTTTCTGCAACAGTCACCTCACTTGTGTCATTTCACTTTCAGTTACGCCCTTTACATAAATGACCTAGGGTGCAGAGTAGCATTCACTTTGAGGCCATATTCTAGGGATCAGTTCCTAGAAATCGTGACATCGGGCTTCGAAGAAGTTCATTTTGATGCAGTGTAATTAGAAACATAAGTTTTTATACAGATGTATGTATCATTTATAGCTTTTTAATTAGCTTTAATACCACACCATTAGGCCACATTAAGGCACACATCCTTATCGACTACGACCCTGACCAAATCCGCACGATCAATATCGCAGAGAACAGCAGCAATAACCGTGTTGCGCCATGAAGTTCCTAATTAAGAATAAGTAGCTCATTAACAGCTACTTATTACTCTAGACGTAGGTTAATACCAAAAATGGTTTCACGCTCAATACTATGGATTTCGGCGGACAGCAGCCGCAGCAAGTCGATTTAGGAATACAAAATTATAGAAAGGCCTTCTTGTCCCATTTATGTTGTGGATAACTTTTGTGTAAAAACTTACGATCCTTGAAACCATTTAAGAAGGTTATCATCAGACATTTTCTGAATTTATAAACCCTTCGATGAATTCCTGATTCCTGAAGTTAATTCAATTCGAAGTTGAAGTTTGAAAACTGAATTTGAATTTAAGGTGAACTCAGCGATGTACCTACGAACGCTCTGAATGCGTATCACTTTAAATTAATTAAATTAATTAGTACTGTCAATAGAAAAGAAACATGAGAAAAATATTCGTGCCTACAGCCATTGAAGCGAGAATATTAACACTCTTGACAGCAAACTTCGATTTGCCCTTCGGAACTGCCCGTTGAATCTAGATTTAGTCACAGTAAATAGCGGCCATATGGTTATTGAGCGTATATAGTCTCAGAACCTATGGAGCAAGGACGCCACATATTTATTAGGAGAAGAGTTGTTGGCTCGAGCTTCATAGCCTGGAGCTATGTACATACGTGTCTGCTACGTAAAATTTTGTATCTATCCGAAATAAAATTATAAACTTATAAGCTTGAATTTGATCATCATATACATCTATATAATACTATTCACTTACTGATATTTAACAAGAATAGTTAAACATGATACTGCTATCCACTGGAATAGAACAAGAATCCATGATGTGTAGTATATTGTATTAAGTAAATATAAAGATAGTCAGTTATTTTGTTTGGATTTAGCGCCCAAAAATTGTTCTCATTATACTGCTGTATGGGAGCAACCATTCTGTAGAAACTAGATATAAATATTACTCAAGTAAGACCATATCTGCTGTTGATACTCAACAATATGATATGAATTGATAATAAAGACCAGTTGAGGAACGGATGTATAATTAAATATATTCCAGATTAATACGCTCGAGTATCGCACGCTCGATCCTAGAATTAGTTCATTGGCCATTACATGGATTTTTGCGATGATGACAATTATCGTGAGGCTAATTAGCGTCGAGGGCAGAGGTGTCCCCATTAGATGAACACCTCCCGAGCAGAACTAAACGACGTGATCAATTCGGGTGTCAGAAATATTCGTATATACTTGCACGAGCACGATACGTATGAAATTTTAGCGTATCGTATCATTCCATTCCAGCAGCACTTCACACTGTGAACATGAGTATATACATACATACATACATATATGTCGAAGATCAATCGGATCATTAGGGCAGGCGATCTGGAAAGATCTCACTAAAAAAAGAAAGCACAACACTGAAGATTAATCTACAAACGTCTTCAAATGCTTTATTGACAGGAAGCAAGTTTTCAAATAGTTTGGTTTTGACCTGCTGAAGGCTCTAGACCTTTGTTTAGTTTAGTATAGGCGAGCTATAATAACAATCACGTATTGAATAGAGAAGGACTAATTTCATTATTACAAAGGCATTACTTACTGAAATTTATTATATTATTTTTTGGATGCCGCCGCTGTTGTCATCGTGTGTAATCTCGTAGTCTGACTTGCGGAATAGGGGCGTCAATGGGCGAAATCGTAAAAGATAGACGTCGACTCCATTGAACAAATGAAAATAGACATTTACTTATAATCGGATTTTTTTTACACGTACAATTGGCCCACTTTTACACAACTATTTGCCGTAGAAAGCGTTTTCGTTGCACGTGATAACACGTATGTGGTTAACTTTCTAAGAACAAAAAAAAATGAGATTGCAAAAGGGTTTTTCGGGCTTTTAGATGAGTGGCAGCTTTGTACAGGCTAAGCAAGTTATCAGTGCTGTTAGTAATTAAGTAACTAGAATTAGGTTGTGTGTCAATGTCTTTTAGCATTGTTAATAGCTCATTTAATATTCTGCTTTAACGCCGTCACTGAGACTAAAAATGGTCCTTACCTTTAGTATGGGTGGAAAGGTAGGATAAAACGTAAAATTATCACTTGACTAGCACATCGCTATTTCGCTTTAATGCTACATACTAATGCTGAAATACTACTGATACTGCTCAAAATTAGGCCATCCTTTTGCCCTGAGTTGATGTTGATTCTTGAGGTCAATCACGTTGCTTGGCTATCCAGTGTCCTGCACATGAAAACCCAAGTGTTCGAACCAATGAAGTGCTTGTACAAAGTATGCGTTTATAGAAAAAAAAAAAAAAACCCTTGCACATTATACTAAGTCTAAAGACTTAAATCTCAGGAACAAGAACCAATCCCGGTTTAAACTCAGGCAAATGGCGGTAAATCTGAAGTTAAAGATAGGAGATTTCTTCGCCATACAAAGGATTGCTGGTGAAGGATCGTGCCCGAAAAAGTGTACCACTTGACTGATGTAAAAATATACTTATACAATACAAAATTGAGCCTGTAAAGGCACCTTGCAAAGTCAAACAACGTTAAATTTCTCAACGAAAGGACGAGCTGTTGCTTCGGCTGTGGATGATCGACTAATAAATAGTTCTCTCTGAAGACGCTTGATCAAAGACGACAGACTTTTTTGCCAACCTGTATGATCGTCGAAATTGAGGTGCATATATTAAATGAAATGATAGACGCGTAAACTGTGGCTCTAACTACATCTAACTACATACATGAATCGTGCGCAACAATAATAACAATGATTGTCATCTATGCAGTACGCAGAGGTACTGCTCATGAAGTTTCTCGTACCGGGCGCATCAACACAGCTTTTGGCTGGAGAGTAAGTAGTAGTACTAGCCAGGCAAATCATATTGCCTTATTTGTTTTATAGATCAAAATTCCCCCTTTAGCTATTGTTGAAACATTACATTTTATGTCACTTATATATATATATTATGACACTTTCCCGCCTTCTTCAAACTTTCCGACAACCTTTTTTGTCGTAGGAACACGTCATTGTCATTTTGTATTGTTAACACTAGGTCTTGCTAAACTGATGTATGCCGTTTAGGCACACATTCCTAAAACGCAGTACCCTACCCTTCAAATAGCACCGAGTTTTGTATCACTCTTCTGGTAGACAAACGGCAGATACACAGGACGACTCGATAAGAAGACCTACGCAGTATAACTCCAAATGCTAATGGAAGGGTATTTTGTATTATTTGCCGATGTTCAGGCCTAGTAATCATAATTTAGCTTACCCGAGTTTTTTATTCGGAGTGCAGGCCTTTTAACAGAATTGCAGATGCATTGGGACGTTGCATTTCATAAAAAATGGATATAAACTAAAAATATATAACAAAAATCGCGGAATATAACATAGTAGAAAAGACACAACTTCGTGTTTATGCTTTTGGCCTTCTTAAAACTAATGCAAGGGACCAATTTCCAGGCCAAAGCTGACGCACGCACAGGCAAGATCTGTGGTGCAACACTCGTTGACCGTATTGTTCACTAGAAGACCCAATCGAAAACCCAGAGGTCCATTTATCAAAATATTCTAAATTGCCCGCTTTTAGTTAAACAGTCATAAGTGAAATGATGTTCTAATCTAATGGCAATAAAAATAATACCATTTATACACTTACTATTGTTTTAGATATGAAGCATAAATCTTTGCTTTTGTTGATCAGAAAGATGTCAGGCTCCGCTCGAAATGGAGCTAGACATTCACCGAGATCCAAATTTGTCATGATTGCTAAACACAAGGGGTTACCGCTCACCTATATACGCAAATTTGTTTAACACATCTTCACAAAATCCAGGTCTTATTTTTCATCCGTTTTCAAAGCTCAGATACAGACATATTGCTACAGAAAGCTAAACTGGTATCTTTTATTAGAAAAATGTGTGCATGTCTATTCAAAACTTAAAATGTCCAAAGGGTGAAATTTAAAGCTCCAGGTATATTTAGCATTCCAGATAAGACGCAAAATGTACGGGCTTGCAGGTAAACGTAACGCTAACAGCTTCAGCCTCGATGATCTCCCGAACGATGATAGCCGCCTAAAACTAGATCGCTCCGTCGTAATGGCGTTCGAATTGGACAGCTAGTGAAAATAATACGGCTGAAATCATGAACTGAGTAATTGGTATAACAAGATTAATCAATTAAACTAACTAGCTGAAGTACTAAAGACTGAAGAAAACTCTGGTTATTTAAAAATGGATTGGTACTTTGAAGACACTGGCGTATGCGCGTATTAGGATAGTTCTTAGTGGAAACGAAGAAGTACTTCCGACGTTTGGCTTGGACGAGTGAACTGAGCCACCTGACACTTCACCACCAACGGACCGCTTGTTGACAACGTTTAATCATGTAACACCCATCTGTTAATGTCTTTGAAACATATATATATGTTTCAATATTATTATTATTATGT